>NW_026623398.1:639625-819405 GCF_030028575.1 Malurus melanocephalus
TGTGTGTCCCTGAAGGATCCCCAGGAGTGGAGAAAGACATTTATTAAATGAGGCAACAGTTTCTATGGAAATGAACAATAACCACTATCTGAAACTTCCTTAAAAAAATCCCTAAAAACAGTTAGGCTGATTGTATGAATTATATTATATTTGCTACCTCTTTTCAGACTGAAGACTTGATGACTTTTAGCACTAATAATGACTAGCAGTGCTGTTAGCCAAATTATTTTAATCTACTTGGGCAGCTTTATTAGCTTAGCTTGTAAAAGAAAAGTGGATGACTGTAGTCCACTCCTGTACGTGACCATGATCAGCTAACCWCATTTAGGCATCGTGCTGTCTTTTTACATAGAGTGCTGTTTCGTTATAATTTGAGTTATTTTTTGTTTTGAATACCTATTGATTAATAAAAATATGACTTTTTAACAGCAGACTTCTTTGCAGACTGTAATTATGCAACCTCCTCTGTAACACCATTGTGAAAACACTCAGGACTCAACTGGCCAACAAGTCCTCTTTCAGATGTCACTGTTCTACCTGACAGTTCTGGGTCCGTTGCAAATTTCAGGTCACTGAGCACTCAAAATCAAACTCCAAGTGCAAAATAATCTGAAATCATGAGTGGATTTCAAATCTGAATTTTTGCTATAGTAGCAGAAAAGCATGTTTGAAGTTCTGCAACATAGGCCTGGATGAATGGAAACCAATGAGTTCTTAAGCAAAAAAAAAAACAGAATAAGTATAAATATAAAATATTTCATATTCAATTTAAATTATATATTTTCTATCAAAATAATTCAATAAAAATATTTCTAAAAGAAATTTATTTATCTTGGCTTTTGGAAATAAGTAGCTAGGTATAAAGGCTTGAACTTTGCTGKCACCTTGATGTGTTCTTTCAGCTTACAATAAATTTCTAGCTTCAATAAAATAGAACAAAATTCTTGCTTCCCTCAATGGGCTGGGACATTGTCTGTGAGAGAGAAGAACTAACCCTCTAGTTCTTCTACATGAGTGAAGCACTGCGTTTTTTTCTGTAATGAAAGAAGATAATAAGTCAGAAACGCCCTACTCATCTTCAGAAACAGATTCATCTAGCATCTAGCACCCTTGAGAGCAGCAGCCTTGTTGCAGAAACGACAAAAAATACCAGGCGGCTTGGATTTATCACAACTTTCAGAGCATGGTTCTCTGAATGACTTCACAGAGTTGTGGCCACATGGAAATATTGAAAATAGCTGATATAAATTAAAAGATAAAAACCAAACCAAACCAAACAAWTTTTTTTTWWAAAAAATTCAAATTTCATTTTTCTCTCCATCCGTATGAGTTTATCTCCTGATATTTAAGCAGCTCATATTCAGWCTGCCTGTGTGACAAATATTTCTGYAGCATTCATTTTAATCAGAACTTGTGGAATGCAGCCCCACCTAAACCAGAAAACTGGTTGGATGTTCAGCTTTTGTTCACATATTTTTGTTAAAAAAAATTAATTCTGAACAAATGAACTCTGATTTGCAACTAATGTCTTACATTCTGTTAAGAGGAAGAGAAATCAAGGAGTTGTCATTAGCAAATCTACATTGATATTGATCACTGCAGGTTTGATAGTGATAACAGTATGTTGTATCACAATTGCTGTATTTAATTTCTGTGGCAAGGTTTTGGTAATCATATAAGAGAAAAATAAATGTTTATTGAATGTCTATTGAGATGATGAGTCTTATTTTGATCAAAACCTTCAATTGAGGATGATGTAGCATGGCAACAAGCTCTTTTATATCAAATGAAATCTTTAGGTATTGATCAAGGGACTGTAGAAATAAAATAAAATAATGCCTATAGCATTTGAGAGACTGAATTATGTCACCAGAGAATGTCAGGCCTGAAAATGAGATAATAACTGTGAGTAAAATGACAAAATAATTGGATCTGAATCTGTATTAATAGCAGGTTAGGGGAAGACAATATAATTAATACAAATCACCTTATGCTGAGCATCTCTGCATCAAAAGCATGTTCTCTTAAAGAACTAAATGTTAGTGCAACAGTGCACTTTGGCTTATRTAAAACCACCCTAATTTCATTGCATGGCCTTTTGATGAACAGGCTAAAACAATTTGAAGCTGACAGGATATCACTTGATTAGATACTTTGCTTGTTTAAATTGTATCTTTAAGGGAAAACTTCATTATGTTTCACCAGGTTATTCCAAAACCACATTTCTTGGGTAAAGATTAGTGAATACTTGTATCAGCATCCTCAGTGTGAACCTGTCAGCTCACTGACTGTATAGCCACTCATGGCCTGGATCTTTTATTTGGTATAGCATTATCAGATGCAGTCCCTTGGCATTTTTTGACGATAAGCTSTGATAGTGTGAGGTCTAATTATATAAAGTAATAAGGGGAACATGTCACTTGGGAGCCAGGGTGACCATGTGTGTAGGGGGAAGATGGGCCTGAATTCCTCAACCTGCAAGTGCAAAGTRCAATGAGATCAAAGACAGGGCTTTGACCTGGCCACAAGGGCTTCCCTGTGCTGGTACTAAAACTCCTTATAAGCTCCTCTCTTCCTCTCCTCCCCCAGTGCTGGAGCATTTTGTGGACAAAAATTAGAATAAYCACTTTTGATTTTAAGAGAGCAGGCTGCGGATGTTGGGAATGGAACTGCTGCAGACCACACAGTTTGGAACCAGCTGTCTTCATTGACTTTGTCAGTCATCAGCTAAACTCAGTGGCTGAACGAAGCAGATCACTGTCAGACTCTTTGGCTATTTGAATGCTGCTAAATATAATATGCAAGAAGTTGTCCTTTGGTCCTGCATGCAAATGGCACATCAAGGATTCTGTCCCTTGAGCCCAGCCAGTTTGTGCACGCAGCAGGGAATACACCAAYAATTGTGCAGTATGGGCAATCACACATTAGTGCTTGGTATCATGTTCATATCTAGCACTCTTGGCTCTGAATGTTGACTAAACAAAGCACATTAATGTGACTTAAGATGGCTAAAATCCCATTTAGTGGATCAGTTTAAAACATCATTGACACTCTTTGGAACCACTTAGGCTGCAATCCATGACATAACAAAATGATGAATGCTGGTTTGTCAGAAAATGGCCTTATTTCTGGTAACAGATGGCCTTGTTCTTAATGAAGCACAGTSAGTCACCCATACCTGGGCTAAACTGAAATGAGAAATCAGAAATGTTCAGGGAGACAACATTCTGTGTAAAATACTGACTTTTTTTTGAGACCTAAAAACCCACACCCATAAAGATGTTCATCTCTGCTTTAAGGCAGCAGATCCAGTCTTACAAGTTTTTGTGGCTAATGGAATCCATGATAACAGGCTAAATCATGAATGGAATACAGGCCAAAGCTCATAGCTTTGTTGAGRAAACCCAGAGTTTACACTTAGGGAAGTACTTACATTTTGCAGAGAAAGAAAATCACCCAGTCTTGTCTGAAGATTGATCTTTGACACAAGACCTACCCTGACAGACAAAGACACTCTACTCAGAGGAAGGTTGAGAGGCATGAATAATTCAAAATCTGGGTTCCCTGTGCAGAGCCAGAGCACCATGTTCTGCCCAAAACAACATCCAAGTGTGACCACTGGGACCCTGTGAATCAAGTGGAAAGATACCAGGAAGACCATGGGAACATGTGCCTCATGGTCAGAGAGCATGACAGCACTGTTGGCTCCCAGGAATTCCTCATAGGAGAGGTTGCTGCAAACAACTAAGAAAATAGTTGCCAYGAAATCAGGTGGTGTATATTAATTTTAAACTGGGCATAGGTACATGCCTGTTACATCAGAAATAGCAGGACCAGTACTAAAGGAGTGATCAGAGGTTTCAGAACTTATTTTTTCTGAACTGTCCATAAAATGCATAATTGAAAGGACTTGATGCCAAAATGGGTATCTCTGCCTGTTGCTACATGAAAAATACCCATCTCTTGAGCAAAAACTGGATAAACAGGACWTTTTAAGCTTTGAGGAGAGAATGTACTAAACGTGCTCTCACAGGATAATTCATGTCCTTGCTATTATCTGTATTTTTGTTTTATCTAGTTTTTTGAATCCTCCATTACCCTGACAACTGAGTGATGGCTGTGTATACTTAAAACTCACTGGTTAATGAGAAAAGTTCATTACATAGAAGGTCTAAAGACCTAAATGCATACCTTTGTGCAAATGAGAAAGCTGTAACTATGGTACCATTAAAAAAAAGAGAGACCAACACTGGATTAAAAGGGTGTCAAAGTATTGTCAACTCATAGTTCTCATGAAAAGATAATGAATAAAAATAAGAAGAATTTGAGGAGCCATCAAGGTAATAGAAAATCTCTCAATGGAGAGTAGATAGGAATGGGAGGACTTTTATATAAAGGGATAAATGTACATAATTCTTTATATTGACTGTGAGCTATATTAGACCTTGAGCAGAAGACGATCTGTGGAAGATCAATGACTTTTTTTACAGTGACAAACACAGCTTATGGTGATCCCCTCTGGTCTGCAAGTCTGTATCACTGTGGAGCTATGGGAATCCACAGCATACATTTTTTCTGTCAGCATTCCTGAAGAGCACAAGCATTGTGAACTCTTTGGAAGTTAACACAAGTCTGTTGATTGACATAGAAGGAGAATTTAAGATCATGATTCACCTCAGATTTCGGCTTATCTCATCCTTAGAGCATTTTTGTGCTTCTCTACAATGCTACGGTGTTGATCAGAGTATGRAAGACAATAGAGTGTTAACCATAATTTTCCAGAAGTGTTAATAAGCTAAAATTCTCACTGAATTTGGTTACTAATTCCCAGTATCAAGGTTTTACATTCCTATGAAGGTTTGGAAGGGTGCCATGCCAAATTTAACTGTGAAATGAAAGCTATGTTCTGATACTACACACAGTGAGGCTCTTCTAAAAGCACAGGGTACAGAGAAGTTTTGACTGTCACTTCTGAACATCARCATAATGTGATGGCTTCCACTTGGATAAAATACATATCTATATCTGCACTCATGCTTGTTTATTTGCAGATATAGTGAGAACTGGTTGAGCACCCTGTAGATATCAATGAAAACTCTTTGCTCCTGCAAGCTAGGACTAGCAAGACACACCTTGAGTGGCATGAGAGACTAGTAGGCGAGCAACATGCCTTTCACACATTAATATGCATGGCATATGTTTGCATTGTGTTGAGGACAGGGAACATATGTCTTGAAGGTCAAGGTCCTGCTCAGGAAGCAAATCTTGTAATTTGAAAATACAGTTTTGTATAAGGGACCATAATACAGACTGCTGTTCATCTAATTGTCCTGAACGTGCCAGTTAATCATGTGTGGGAAGAGCTTCCAAGCAATTTGAAGAGTATCATTAAGGAAAAACAGACCAAGTGAGGCACCCAGTGCCAACATTGCTAGAACTGGCTCTTTCTTAAATGCCTCCTACACACTTGATGCTGGCAGAGCCCTTACAGCTTGCACATTCCACCCCTGCTGCAGAGCTTCATCTCAGATTAACAGTTGTTGACAACAGGCCATATAATTTATAAAGGGTGTGAAYTGCCTCTCACCTGACATTTCTGCACAAACTTTTACAAACAATACAACTTAATCTATATTTTTGGAAAAATCGTACCAATATTTCAGCTCTTCTTGGGGTCTATCATAATGCTACTTTCAGGTTCATAAAAATGGAAGAAAAAAAGAACATTCCTTCTTTAAATCTCATCCTTACCCTCCTATCCCAAACTCAAGTTTAACTTTCCTTTCTAAAAAACAGGCTTATTAGCAAAAGATAACTGTTTTATGAAACCTCATACTGATAGTTRTTTCATTATGTTTAAGAATGACCTAAACACAAATTAACATTCCAAAAGCTTTTAAAATTCTGATATTTTTAGAATACCATGCATGATAGCTCTTTTTTTGTCTTTTTCAAAGTTTTATACAGTAGGATTTTGCTATTATATGCTGCAGTTTCTAAGATTTCTGATAAGTTTTTAAATGGGCTGACTTTTAGATCTAAAATGTGATCTACTTTCTTATCAACTTTTTAATGTATTTTATTTGCTTGTATTTTCCCCACACACACATCCAAACCCTTAGGCCATTCTTTTAAATTATCAAATTAAATTATTTAAATAAGTTTTCCAAATGTAGGATGATAATTTCTGACAGTTTTGAAAAAGTAATTTAACTGAAAGGGAAAGTTTTAAGGAAAGATTAGGCAAGAACTTCCCAGGAGTAATGTAGATAGCCATAGTCTCAGGACAAAGGTGTGTTACATACAACACTGAGGTTGAAGGCCCATGCAAAAGTAMTTTTTCATTATTTTAATTTTATTATAAGCACAAGCAACCTTAGGTTTATGGTATCACAAACTTAGCTTGAGCTACAAATTCAAGTATGATATGTGAGGCTGTTCAATCTCAAAAGATCAAAGAAATATTTTAAGTGGTTTGCTGATATGTTTTTTTTGGTTGGGCTTTTTTTTTTGGTTGATTGTTGGGTTCTTTTAAGGGCACATTTGAAACTAGGAAAAGAAACAGTTTAATCACAGAAAGCTTTAYCTTAAAATTTGGTATTACTTTGACAGAAAAATTTAATTAATTCTAAAATACATTTTACAACTAAATACACTGTGATGAGAAGCCTGACATATCTCAAGTACTTGTCACGTGTAATCCTTCTGGGAAATCTTGGTACTTCATAAGCATTAATTCATTATCTCTAGAACACTCTCCTTTAGCAAATATTGCCTCGTCTGTAAACATGGGAAAATTTATGTACAGCACAACTAGAACATCAAAATTATGRAAAAGTTGTGGTTGAGCTGTTAATAGCACCCTTGAGTCCCTGAAGCAGAAGAAATTTTCCCCATCCTCAYAGGGATTGCAGTTATCTTTTCCTTCTCCAGATGGCTCTTGGACATTGGTTGYATTCAGATTCAATGGTCACCTGGGTGTTTTCACCCAGGCAGTTCAAAAAGTGAAAACAGCTGATTAGCACTAAAGCAGGTCACCAAACACCAGGAAAGGAAGAGMTACAGAAAGGAAAGAGATTAAATTACTGTCTGTTCACACAGGGAGCRTACCTGGGGGCTCTGTCCCAAGCCCTGCCTTGCTGAGCCTTTCCAGACCCTGTACAACCACCATTAACGACCCTACAAAGTAAAACCACCAGGGATCTACTCCTGTAGCAGGGATTGTCTTTCGTGGTACTGCAAAAACATTGTGATCAACTAATATTGCACCTTCTACTGATGAATGGATCCCTAATAAAATAGCATCAACGACTAATTTTACCACAGGAGAGCTGCAGGCAAATTACGGGATATGGACACTAATTAAAACTTGCATGTTTTGTTTTCATTTTACCCCATTCCATATTTTGCCCATTTTTCTTATTTTGCCTTCACGGGTCTGGYTTTTAAATGTCTATGGGAAGTAAATGTATAGTAACTCTCTATTTTACATGCATCAAACACTGAATGAGACCCATAATAGAAAATATTTTAAATTATTAGGAAAATATTGATTGAGAAAGGAACAGAAGATTCTATAAAAACATTAAGTGCTTTATCTCAATTATGTTCGAGTMAAGAAGGGCTTATAAACATAAAATAAACCAGTAAACTGCTCTCTATAATGAGGAATGGAGGTGGATGCTTAGATAATCTAACACTTTGTAGAGCTAATCAGAAGACATTATTTTCCCCTGTACAATCGATACTTTTCATCCCTATTCAGCAGACAAATATTAATTTAAACCTATCATGCTTTTTTATTCTCCTTATTAGATATCTGTCTATATTTATTTAATACCTCTTGTTTTAAAGGCCTTTTCTTTTTTAAAATGAGCACCAGAATGGTTGTTTTTGTTTCACAAATGCATACATATTAAACATAGATAATTATATAAATTATACTCTGGTAGAATAGTTTTGAACTATGCATGGTTACCTTGTCCTCTAAAAAAGAGGAAGTAGCAATCATTGTAGCAGTGATGAAAATCTTGAACCAAACCAGTAAGTGAGTAAGTGAGTAGATATGAGCTAATCGTAAAGATTCTCTCCCAAATGCAGGAGGGGAACCTCAGATCAGCCTTCCCACTGTATTGTCTTTGGACATTTCTCATATACGTAATTGGAGTGAGAAAACATTTATTAACAATCATCAGTAGCAGAAGCCTGTCGAGGGAGGGGGTGTTCCGTTAAGTACAACGCCAGTTTTTGGCATCTCTGATGTAACTCAAATGAAACTTGAGCAAGGCAAGCCAGGTATTATCCGTAGGTACCTCAGGGATAATGAGACAGCAGCAGAACCTGCTTAACCTGTTTGCTTTCCCATACTCCTAGGCTTTACCGAGCTGCCTTATGCCTACCTCCTGCTTAATTGTTTGATTTAATTGTTTCTCATAGAATAATTGGCTTTTTTCTAACCACATCAACAGCTGTTACACKGTTCTGGTTCTTTTCTTGCTTTCATTCATAGTCACCACATTTTGTTTGTTTGCTTTTGACATTGAGGGAGTTTTAACTCTTCCTGTCCTTAATTYAGGGCCTAATGTATCTCCATTCCCTGTGTCATAGAAAGAGATTAGCAAAGCCAGAAGGTTTAATGAGACGAAATTAGCTGAGATGCCTTCAATTATGTCTTCCCATTGTGTTGAAAGAAGATGGGATGAACAGCCTACAAGTTCTGTTTGTCTTTGGGATCCTAAACCAAGAAAAGTGACAGAAATAATGGGACAGGTGAAATTGCTCCTTTGAAAGGATGGGCACTGCAACAGCAACAGGGCTGCTGGGAAGACGTGCGGGCAAATACTCAGCCCTCCTTTTGTTCTGGCAAGTATGAAGTGAATAAGCATGAAAACCTAAACATTTGTGTAACTTCTGTGATTCACTCTTTCATGAACATCTGCAGCCATAACAGTGATTAAATTTAAAACCCCAAACAATGAAAAGCAATGCAGTGCTGACAAAAGGCTGTTTTCAGGATGCCACTCTAAAAACTCCTTCKTGCAAGCGATGGTTCCTCTCATGCCACATCCCATTATGCAGATCTAGTTCCACCGACCTTTGTTCAAAAACAGGAACAACAAATACTTTCCTATCATGCATCCCAATGAGCACAGCGCAACAGTGCTTCTTTTTGAAGCATATCKCTTAACTTGTTAGAACTTGATTGTRCAAAGGCACASAGTATTGCACATACTTGCCTGCTAACTGCTACATAAAGGTCTTAATTGYTGCATTTTCAGCTTTTCTCTCCCTTCCCAGGAGTCATAGCCTGTGCTTTAGCTGCTCAGCAGCAAGCTGTTATTCTGATCACGTTTTATTCTGTCAGGACTTTCTCCCTTTTCTCCTCAGTTTGCAAACAATTCAATTACTGACATGACCATTTGCCAGCTTTTATTGATACTCAGTGGAAATCCCGTTATTTTTGCTCTGCCTGTCTCACACAGCAYGACTGAGAGAGCCTGCATCCCAAATACCTGCTGCACAGGGAGGTACTTGAAGAGGAGCTGGGCAGTGTCCAAGGCTATGGTACATTCCTGTGGGCTGGAATCCACAGCTCAGTGTTTGACTCTTCATGCAAAGCTCCTGCCAATGTCAGCACAAAAAAAAAAGAAAAACTTTGATTCTTTAGCTCATATCCRTCTCTACCAGCAGCTTAAGCTAGAAAGCTATGTTGCAAATTTTTGGAGAGAGGTAGGCATATGGGCTGCCCACCACTCCAGTACCAGGCCTTATTAGACCAGTGGCTCTGGCCTGGAAAGCCTTGACTTCTGGGTGTTTTCCAAGCATCCTGATTGCAGTACCAAGAAGCTCATTAAAAGCCTGCGTATGCTCAGTTTCGGGTGGTTTCAGTGTGGCTCGTGTGGGGTGGACACCAATTTGCCACTGGGCTGGCTACCTCCAGCCCACAGCCAGGGATAGCACTCACATCCCAGCCACAGCTCCCATAATGCCAGACTTTACAAACAGAAGTTTGGGACAGAGTACGATGTCTAACTGCAATGGGGAAATTATCCCCAAAGACAGAGAGAGAGAGGGATGATGCCTCTGGGACAGCAGAATCAAGGCTCAAAACTAGAAAAAAGTTCCTAGTTCAGAGTTGTATAAACTGTCCTTTATCAAAGTTAAGCAGACACCCAGGTAACTCTCACCTTCCTCAAAGACCTGGAGGAGCAACCGATTCTTGGTTGCAGAGGACACTTTGCCACATTCAGGACACAGCACCTTTGCCACATTTGTGCTGGTCCTTCCTCACAGAGCTGCCCCTTGCTGAGTGCTGGGCAATCCAACTGCTAACCCAGTTCATCCCCACTCATCCTGGGCTACATCAAAAATAGTGGTGGACATCATTTTGGGGAAATGCTTCTCTCCCTCTGCTCTGAGGACATCCCACCTGGAGTGTTGTGGCCACCTCTGGGGCAGGTCTAGAACAGGGTCACAAAGATRGCTGGAGGGCTGGAGCAACTTTACTGTGAAGACATGCTGAGAGACTTGTGGATGTTCAGTCTGGAGAAAAGAAGGCTCCAGGAACAGCTTAGAGCAGCCTTCCCCCCCCTGAAAGGGGCTTATAGGGAAGCTGGGTTGAAACTTTTTAACAGGGTCTGTGGCTATAGGACTAGGGGTAATGCTTTTTAACTAAAAGAGGATAGTTTCTGACTAGATATAAGGAATAAGTCTTTTTTTATTCATGATGATGAGGCACTGGAATAGAAGGTGGCAGATGTCCCATCGCTAGAAACATTCAAGGTCAGGTTTGATAGGTCTCTGAAGAATCTGCATTAGTTGAAGATGTCCCTGCTTATTGCAGGAGGATTGGACTAGATGATCTTTAAACATCCCTGCCAACCCAAACTATTATATGACCTTATGATTATAAGTCTGGCCTCAGGTCTCTCCTCTGCATGAAGGAATGCAAAAGCTCATTAAAAGCTCCGTTCAGAGGGCCCTGAGGAAAGCTAGCATACATTAGATGAGCCTTGTAGGACACATGAGAACAAAGTGGGATGCAGTCTTTCTAGAGAGATAACTTACACTGGAAGGAACTAGGGAGAGGATATGCTAAAAATCTTATTCTTCTCTGTTATGAAGAAACWAAGAAAGACCCCTAAGTAAAATGGTGTTTCCTCACTCTTATTTCCTGATTTTAATCTGTGTGATCCTACCACCATGACATACACTCACACCATGTTTTGTGCACAGGTGGGAATGAAGTGGCAAGACTAGTTTGAATCCAGCACTGTTTATCACTTTGGAGACATTAAAAAAAACAAAAAAAACCCACAAAACCCTCAGAAAACAAGACAACTAAATATAAATTGCATATTGCCTCTGTGGCTTCAACAACTGATCTGTAGTGTGTCATTCATTTGCAAATAGAATTTCCCTTTTTCTTCTATTCCACTATTTTCCAGTACCTATAATTCAAACTTATTTTTCATTAGGGAAATAAACATTTTAATTYTGTGTATGTGTTACATACCCTACTCACTATGACCTCATCAAAATATTTTTCTGGAGCTCTGGAATATGACAATAACGAGGTCAATTTATAAAATGTTGATGTTTCCTCCTGCCAGACTGCCTAGCTCAGAACTTCTGCTGTACTAGTCAGCCATTCCAAACACAGGTAATTAGGTTCTATGGACATAATTTCAATTGAGTGTTATGTTCTATTTTGTTGTGTTCCCCTCTACAGTTGTGATGAGTTGCTGCACTCTTAAATGAGGCAGGGAAGAAGAAATGCACTTTATTAAACCAAAGGTACCCACAAATTAGTGCGTGGTGTACTTCTCCCTGAATAGATCTCACCTACCTGAACAAAGCATTGTGGAATTTCCTGTATCATGCCATTTAGAGTTTTCAGATTTAAGGTGGGGGTGGGGGGGAGGAATGGCATGATAATAGTGGTTATTGCCTTTACTGCAAATATTGAATRTGCTGGTTCTAACCTTTATGGAGCAACCCAGTTCAGGACTGTGTCATGGGTCTGAACATGCATTTAGGAAGGATGTTGCTCATACTCTGAGAAAACCCCAATTGGTGTATTAGAGTCATCTGAGTAATTACTTGAGAATTCAGGATCCAGAGATGGATCATGAGGATCCCCTCATGAAAAAAAATCTCACAGCTTCTTTGATTTTTGTGCCACTGATTCTGATCGAGGCTTCACTACCTGGTAAAGTGTCAAGTTTAAATTAGGATCATTGAAGTTGTCTTGTCCTGTCCTTCAGCCAAATTGCTCTTTCCTCACCACACTGTGACTCTTCCCTCACCACACTGTGACTCTTCCCAGATCCCAGCCCAGTGTTTCATGTATTTTGATCAGTTTGATCTGCTTTCCTATAAGCAGTGACACACTGCACATTGTGTCACCAGAGCTCAACCTTTACATTTTTGCAATGTACTGAAAGGAAAATAGAACACATAACTCCCAGCCTTATGTTCTTGCTCACAATCATAGAATGGCTTGAGTTGGAAGAGACCTCAAGGATCATCTCATTCCAACYCCCCTGCCATGGGYAGGGWCACCTCCTRCCAGACCAGGCTGCTCAGAGCCCCATCCAGCCTGGGCTTGAACCCTGCCTCGGATGAGGCATCCACAGCTTCTCTGGGCAACTGTGAATAACTGACCTTATCTTAGGTTGTGCTCCACTCTGAAACCGAATGTTTCAGGAGAGGAACAGAGCTGTCTGGATTTGCTCACCCGTAATCCGGTAGCTGTAAAAATAAGCATAAAATGTATCTGTTAGYTGGAAAGAGTCTGGCAAATTCTGGGGCTACTAATTCAGCAAATTAGAAAAGTGCTGACAAAACATTCATTAGAATTCTGTTTGTAATAAATTTAATCAAAGACTGAAAGTTATTTTTTAAGCAAATACAATGACATCAATATAGGCTTTTCATTCAAAAACCTTCAAACAATCTATTTTCCTCTCTATATATGATGAAACACAGAAAATTAATAATAGAATGAGTATTTGTGTCAGTGAAAACTGAAGAGAAGTTAGAAAACAAAGTATTTCTACTCATCTTCAGAAGAAAGATATTCTCCTTTTCAACCAAAAGTTGAAGAGCTGATGCAAAAAGTGTATGAATTAATAAAATTTGACATCTTCCTATGGCAATATGACTTTTATTATCAAAATGTATCATTTTAATCATAGAATTTGGGCTGTCTCCAACTGCTGATTATTGGTAAAGGTGGGAATGACACCTGCATCCAGTGTCCTTTATACTGAGCTATGCAGAGGAAATGAACACTTTAAAATGTATTACGCATATTATATATGCTAGATATACTTTTTACCATGTCCTAAGATARATATTGCTTCTCTCATTGACACAAATATTCCTCATGACATGAGTCTTATGTTTATGATGTTCATTTCAGAGAAATTTTATCATTCTTTTTATAACATGTATTCAATAAATAGAAATATTTTTTTCATTTCTTTAGATAGTAATGAGACATTCGTTGATGTAAATATTGGTTTTAACTAAATGTAAGTGACCTTTTGTCACTCTTGAAAACAGCTTTACTGCCAAGTTGGTTTGATTTGTTTGGTCTGGGGCTAAGTCTAATGATCACTTAAACAGCATGCACATTAGTTCATTCCCCAGGTCCAGTTTATAGTAATGCAATTATTTCCCTTGATGAAGAAACCTTTGGTCAAAAAACAGAAAAGTTTTCCAACAGCTGAGTCAGGTCTTTTATTCCTATATGTCACATCCCAATTTACCTCTGACAAAGCTTTCATGTAAAACAAAAATACCCAAGCATGGTGGGTTGTGAAACCACCATTTCATTATTCACCTGTTTGTCTCTTTTTRCAGCATCTTTGTGGATGACAGAGCATGCAGATGTTCATACCCTCTTTTCCCTGACCACAACATAAAGGRCACATCCAGTCTTTGCATTTCCAGAAGAGTTCTCACCCAATTTCCACTCCTTTACTCAAATTTTTCAAGATACATTTGTGATCACATGTTTAAATATGATATCCACCTGCCTAATGGAATTTTCCATTTTGAAAGTTTATCACTTCAGCCTGTTCTTACAGTAATTCTTATTGAGATATTTRACTTATTCTTCAAGTCTGAACATTAAATCTTCTTGATAGAGATATTATTTCACCCAGTTATGCAGTTGGTCTTATCTCAGTTATTGTTCCAGTCATTTATTTCACTCTTTTTACTCTGCCATATTGCTATCTGCCCATTTATTGCCCCATCTCCCTAGCTGAATTGTGGGGGTTGACATTTTAACTATGAGGAGCGTGTATATTTTTTCTTCCAGCCGAACACAAAATATTTCTGTTCTTCCATTTTTTTTTCAGCTGCACTTACTAGAAATAAATCTCAGCTCCTGTCTCCYGGAAAAAGATTAAAATATTCAGGATGGGCAGCAGTGTTAGCACCTGCTGAAAATAGGTCTTATGGGAATGGATAATACTGTTTTATTCTCTTTTTTCCACCTTAAAGGGGAAAAAAAAATTAACCATGTATTTCTATTCTTTTTGTTTATTTCTCACATTTATCACAATTTAAGCTAAGTTTCAGGTTTTAGGATTTCTTCCAATACCAGAGACTCTCATTAAATGTTAGATGTTCTTAACTTTTAAAAACTTCATGTTCGATCAGCTTTCAGCTTTGGAGAGATAAGTTGCACAAAACACTGTCTTACTTTAATTAAAACACAAAAACCTGAGGTATCTACTTCCCAAATGTAAAATGATTTTGAAAGGTAGCTTAGTCACAGAMAGAACTTTTCAGTTATGGTTGCATACTTTTTCATGCAGAAAATATACTTGGAATTATCTTTATCAGGCCAAAACACCTTTCCCACTTCATCTAATTCCCTGGAAATAGTTCTGTTGAAACAGAAGAAAAAATAGGAAGATGATGCTTYCCATCAGAGTATCACCTTAACCTATGGTAGTGTGGTGTCTCCTATGACTGTTGATATAACCTGATARAGTTTGACTCAGTTGAAATGGGGCCATAGGGCAGGAATTAATAAAATGAAYAAAGGATTAAAGAAGTTTAGACTCTTTGCTTCACGACTTTTCTGAGCCTCTTAATTCTGATTTTTTTTTGTCTCAGTGGGTCTTAACAGGATCAACCTGGATATCCTTTTCCATAACTTCTATAAACATTAATTTTRAAATGACTCCTACAACAGCTGTATTAAAGAGACAGACTGAAAAACTGTTTCATGAAGAATTGCTATACTTCCAGTTTTCATAGTGCTAAAATCAGCAARTGTCTGATGTTAACAGAAACTTTTAGACACTATGGATTTGTTATTGTGGTTTTTTTTTAGATTACTGTATATTTAGAGTATTCAAGTCAATGATTTTCTCACATATATCCGGTTTAGCTGTTCATCAGCTACTATATGTGGCTTAAATTAAATCCTTTTTTTCCACATTCTTTTTTACTTTACAAGCCCTTGCCTAACTAAGCAGCTTGTTCAGAACAGCAGAGTGAAGGCGAAGGAAGTTCTTATAGTAGATGGCAACTACTTGAAGGGCAGCAACAAAATAGCAGAGCCTAAATCTTCTCAGTAGCGGCAATCAGTGTTTTGGGTTTTTTGGTTCTTACATTATAAATTTCTGAGTCCAACTCAATCAAAAGCCAGAGAGAATGCAAAAGGACTTTAAAAGCCTTAAATTCAGATAAGGTAAGCAGTTTGTAAGGACAACTTGTCTGATATGTATTGAAATCTGTATCTATTCTGACAAAATATATTAGGCACTATTCAGTGCAGTATTTATTTCAAAGCATATTTTGACAAAATGCATTATCCATTATAAAAAAATAAAATAAGACAATTTAYATTAATATAGCTTGAGATCCCAATCATAACTGAAGGATATGAAACTCAGAAAAAAACAGATATTGGCAAAATATTAAAGAATAGCTTTTAAAGAATTGGATTGAAGAGGTCACAACTACTACTGGGGGAAAAAAGAAGAAAACCTGAATACTCAAGAGGAAACAATATCTAGCATCTTTTAAAGGAAGGATGTAAAATRTGGTCAATTATTTCAAAATAAGAATAAAATGAAGACAGAATGTAAGAATTAACCACCTCTGTAGTAATCAATGAAATATTTCATTTTATCCTAAAGAGAGTTTTCTGTAGAGGTAAAATAATGTACTACAARTTAAAATATCTCAAGTATGATAATATGCTTTGGAATTACATCTCAGAGGTGCAAAACTCCTTTTCAATTATCCTTTTGAACTTCTCTAGCTAAGGACTTGACTGAATTTCATTTCACTGCTCTTGTTTTAYGCAGTACAAGAAYAATTAAATACTTCTGCAGTAAATAKATTTTACAGAGYYCTGGMGGATACAACAGTAGTTGCTYGGACTGCAATATTTTKYTYTGAAACTGAAGGGYGAAAATATTTGTTCTGCAATCACCTTTTTTTCAGTGAATACCTTCTCTCTATCCACCTCCTCTGTCTCTCCCTCCTCACACATCCACATTACCAAAAAGGTATTGAATGTGTAGCTGCCTCGAGAGAAAAGAGAACAAATGTCTTTAAGTGACATTTCAAGTTTTCTGATTTCAAGTGAATCCAAGGGCTGGCGATGCTGTGGAAGCGATTCACACCTCCAGTTTGGCTAAATCACCTCTCCTGGTTGACACTAGCAAAATCTCTGCATACTTAAGATACAGACTCAGTCTTACATGCAGATTTAAATAATCAGATTTAAAGAATAGATAAATGCTTGTCTTTGGCATATGCTCTGCTAGGATCATCTTACRGTCTAGGTGTCTTTCCTGATGAGAAAAATAATGTAAAAWTKKKKWAKRRGKTWWTYCYKRWYMRGKKSMGGACCCTGCATTCTCCCTTTGTCGGGTTTCAGACAGTTCTCTGTCTCTGCCCATGTCTCCAKCCTGTCATGGTCCTTCTGAAGGGCTGCACAGCCCTCAGGGATATCAGCCACTCCTCCCAGCTTTGTGCCCTCAGGGAACTTGTTGAGACTTCTTCCCTTTCATCCAAGCCATTGATGAAAAAGTAAATAATACTGAGCCYAGTATTGTTTGGTATATCTACACATGTAATACATCAAACAAAGGGTAGTTATAACAGACAAAGCATGGATTACACGGATTGCCAAAAAAAGCTGCAGGAAATGAACCCTGACAATACATCTAAAATGAACAAAACTCAATATCAAGTTATAACAAAGATGTTTTASTAATGGATAAAGTTAAAAATTATTAAAATAGTATTTCAGAAAGCTGTCAGTCAAAAAGACAATGGTATGGGACAGTTTTGAATCTAGTCACAAACATCTTAATGGGTGTATCAAAATTCATTGTTCACAACTGAACAAAAAAGAACAAGAGAAAGTTTATACTGATAWGCAAYGAATAAAGCTCTATACTAGTTTGTKCATCATTGGTAGATTTATGAACTAAGTGCCTCATCCAATTTACATTAAAATCAGAAAGGAATTCAAATTTGGTTCCTACAGGACATTTAATAATTTTTTTCACTTAACATTGCCAATACACAAAACAGAGAGCTTTACTTTTAYGTTTTCATGTGACTCTGAGGGTTGTAGTTACACCTTGTTTTCTTGCTGAAGAAACAACTTCATCCTGCAGGTATTTCCACAGCATTGTTTCATTAGGTTGTTCATCACGAGAAAAGCCTGAAACAGTTTCAACATATAATAAAGTCCTGTTAGGGTGCTTTCTCAACTGTCCAGCTCTCAGTTTAGTCTCTGAACTAAATATAAAACTTTGTTATTAGCATGAGCATTTCTGAGCTCTTTGTTGCAAAACTTCTTTGTTTTTAACAGTAAACCTGACACAAATAGGATTAGATGGTTGTATTGCTCATCAAACAGCTACAACCATTTYACCATGTCTTTGAAAGGCAAATATATTTTCCTGGCAGGACAATGWAACCTGTGCAGTTGTGTAAAGGTGTATTTGCACTCTCCTGTTTTGTTTTCTAAAAATTTTCTTACACAGGCAYGGATATGCTGGAATATAATAAGGATAATGAATAAAACAGAGACCAAACAACACATAATACAAGAACAGGCAAATACATTTTAGAATGGGGTTTGTAAATGTAGGGAACTCCTCTCACACTAAAATTTAGAGCAGAGTTTTATATGTAGAATAKGTGAATTCATATAATAAAGCAGCTTGTTTTCTCAGTGTAGACAGGGGATATGTTTTCTTAAAATACTGAGAGCATAAAAATACTTTTTTCCATAGAAAAAATTCAACTGCTGAACATGTATTTAATGACAATTTAATTTAAATGGAGATTCTGGAAAGGTCAAACACAATTCATTTAGATAAAGAATAATGTCATGGTGAAGGTCCAATGGCAGTATCTTTATGAGAGATCCCTATGCTAAATCCATTCCTTCAGAATGTTGTATTATAGACAGTTTTCAAGGCATTTTGAAGACATCTCTGRCATTAAGTGATGCCAGTATGCAGTCTTCAATGACAAATGCACRTGAGTACTGTTCAATGACATTGAATTAGAAAATAGACTCAGAATAACTTTCAGAGCACAATAGACCAGAAATACATTATTATAATGTCAAGAGTTAGGTACATTATATTTATGCGTATGTGCAAACTCTGTATATTTAAAAACAAACTTTTATTACAAAGAAAAGAAGTAAAATTGCAGTTATAGTCAACAGATACTGTTCCTGAAGATGTAGTTTAAAGTTTCCTGTAGTAAACCAGGAGAGCTCCTGGTTTAGATCACATTGACTGTCACCTCTACCTGATAGAAACCTTYGATCTTAAATGACTTCTGTACTGGTTTTCTTACAAAAAAAATGATTTAATTTGCATTTTGTGGGACTGAATGAACTAATGTTTGTGAAACGCTATGACACACTAAAGGAAATGAATAATTCTGCCTTGCAGCAGTGTTTGAATAACGTGAGGCAAGTAAGGCCATGGGGCATAGAGTGAACAATGAGATACAACTGCTCACTGTTGGAGCACTGTCTCCCTTCATGCTTAATGTAACTGAAGTGTCATTGTGCATTCAGCAAAAGATGGCTGAATTATGGTTTCCTGGGCAATCTTAGTTSTGGCTTAAACTATCTTTTGTGTACTTGACTCTGCAACCTTAATAATGTTCTACTGTTTGCAGGATTATTTGTGTTTTAAAGACATCAGTCATTACAGTACCTAGGTAACACCAATGAAGCACAAACATCAAATCCTTCATTACAGAGGAACTTGCTTGCYTTCATCTCAAGAGGAAATAATCTACAGCACAGTGTATGCCCCAGCATGCTCCCAGGAGCAATTCTGTCACTAGTAAGGCATCTACAGAAAGTGGCCTGGTTTTGAATGCTCCTTTAGGGTGGAGGACAAGCTTATCTCTAGCAGCAGAATGCTCCACAGAGATGCTCTGCCTTCACCCCATTCGAGTTGAAGCATTTGTGACTTCCAGGGTCACCACTCCATGCAACASCTGCAGGAAGAAAGCAATGCAAAGGAGCAAGCTGGAGAAGCAGGACAGACAGACTGTGCAGACAAWCAGGCATTTTAGGGTATCACATAGAATCCAGTGTTGCACAAGCAGCCACTTTAGAGCAAATTGAGTTAGAGCCTATTCTCTTCCACCTATGGTAGCTGCTGGATCACTGAACTGCAATAAGAAGCTGCAGCTTCTGCAGAGCTTTCAGATTTCATCGAGTAAATTATGAAGTTCATTCCTGTGGTAGTTAATGCCATGATTTGCTTCAGGAAAAGATTGATTGACACAAACYAGGTGAGGTAGGATTTCTGAAGAAAAGAAATACACATATTTCTACTTTTTGTGTTAGATGACAGCACAGCAGGGAATGTTAATCAGGTAACACTGTGAGAAAGACACCTGGCCTGGCAGAGCTGCTGGCTCTGCCTCTGAGGAAGGAAGTCTCAAGAGGGCTTTGCAGCCATGTGCCCACTGCTGGTTATTGTGACTACACAGTGACACTCTGCCTGATATTGCCTGAAAGGAGGGAAAGTTAAAGTCATTTTGCTTCCAGCAGAGCCAGGCACGCTGTGGTGAGTCAGACACGCTGTGGTCAGATGGGAAAACAATATGTTCTCAGATGGTCCCACAGGCTGACTATAACCTGCAGCAGAGGAAGAACACTGAGAGAACTCACCTTTCATTTTCAGAGAGGATGACTTTAGGCAAAGAACAATACAGATGTTCAGCTTACTGCATCTTTTTTTATTGGACTTTTTCAAGAAAAGACACTCTGCCAYGAGATCCTGACTCTCAGGATCTGAGAAATACCAAGTCACCCATGTCTCTTTTGAATTATGAAATTACTACCTACCTCCAACATTGTCTTTCCCTTATCAATCTCTAGTATTACTCCTTTAGGATGGATATAACTTGGCTTTTGAAGGTATTTTAGATATGTAAACAGATATCCTTTCATAATTTCTTCCATTGTCAATTTCTATAAAAAAAAAACAAGGGTAAATTTGTATTTATCTGGGGTGTAACTGGCCCTATGTCTAATAACCAAGGTTATTTGGGAGAACTATCTGCAAAATAATAACATTTTTTTTTTATTCTGCTGTTTACAACTCACAATGAATGATAAAAAAGAACCAAAAACTTCAATAATATTTTTCAATTTTTCTTTTTCTTTTTACATTTGGGATACTACAATTGTAACATAAGAATCAGTATTGTTTCACCTTTGTGGATCCTTACATCCATCTCTTTGAGGGATGATAACTGAAACGTGGTATCTCATGTGAATTGTATCTGCCTGAAACGCTGGGAGACTGATGTTTCCAGTGAAAAGCAAATACAGAGAGATAAGGTTTTGCCCCTTATTAAAGGCTGAAGGAGCAATGGAAAAGTCTTTTTAATACAGGAGGCATTATCATGTAAGACCAGTTTATTTTTCTGTGTTACAATTTAGTTTATTGCTCCCAGCAATAAGTGTTTAAACAGAAATGCAGGAAATATAAGATATTTTTTGTTGTTTGTCTAGAATTCTTCAGGGGGAAAGAAAAAAATAAAAAAGCTCAAACCAAACCCAACCCAACCCAAAACAAAGTCGTCCTGCCACTGGCTGAAATACTTTATTCTCCTATTGGCAATTTATTATATTTTTCTACTGGTAGCAGTAGAAGGTTCAATTTAGAGCCCACTAAACCCACCTGGAGTCAGGAGGAAAGCTCCTGTTGACTTTAGTGGGAAGGAWTGGCTTCAAATATTAATTGTTGATGTGGATTGAAGCTGAAGCTGACATGAGGCTGGCGATGAAAGTAAGGAGAGGGGTACATGGTAACATGACCTGCCACACATGTGTCATGGGAAGGTCCACACAGCAGTTGAACTGCTGCTGGCTGAGGAGAGCCAGGCTGTCTCATTCCTCCCTCTGCCCTCTGTCAGAGAGGGTGGGTCTGCACCAGCCATGCAGCTGAGCTACTCCTGGAACSATTCCACAGATGCCTTGGCATGCCCCTTGACTGAGACACTTAGGCAGTACCACCAAAGGCAGAGAGAAGAAGAAAGATGCCATRTATTATTGTGAAAAAAATTGCACTCAATGTCTGTCCATCCATCCCAATGGGATTTCCCAACAGTGATAAGGCTGGCTGCTCCACAGATGTCTTCKGACAAAAGTGGCATGGGAAGCCAATACTAAATCATTCCCCAGGATAATTGGGGCATAATTGTTTACTGTTTCTTGTAATACGGGGGGATACACTGCAATACATTTAAGAATTATTAATTTACGAATTATTCATGTGAAAGACAGCCATCCTTGAGTCTCCTTTTGGTCAGTGGGAACTCCTAGGACAGTCCATTTCGCCTGACATTTCACTTACATCAGGATAAGCTCTAGAGCCTRTGGGGCGTGTAGCATTCCTTCTGCTAACAATAATGAAAAGATTATATAGTGGTTGCCTTAGACATCTTTCAGAAGTCTAAAAGAGGTCCATACTTGGTTTCTTTATGAATAGTTCATGCAGTCTGAAGTTAGCAAGTCCTAGTAAGGATTGTGATTTACCTCATGTCTACTACATCATGACTAACCCAAATGTAGCTTGAAGATAGAGTATTAACCTTTGTTGWACATTCAGGGTGCTACAAGTCTGGCTGAATGTTCTAATCTAAGATGWAATCTCATTCTTGTGCAAACTAAAATGTCAATATCATTTGCAACAATAAATGCAAAACATTGATTCCTATTTTGCTGGCACAAAAGCTTAAATTAATCAAAAGACCCCCCAGACCTTGGATTTCCTATTTCTRTTATATCAGTACTTAAAATTATCCATTAACATTATACTACTCAGCTAGGTACTGCATAACTTGAAAAAAGAGATTTCCTCATCTACAAAAGCATAACCCTAAGATAGAATAATTAAATTTACTTTTTTCCTCACAGACTCATCACAAGAAAATTTTTTTTTCAAAATTCAGTTGGATGGAGAAGAACTTCATAGAAGAGATATTGCAAAGTCAGTATCCCAGTCCTTTTAAGTAACATTTTGAAAATCCTGAGCACTYTCAAATTTTATATTCCGTACTTAACTTTGAAGTATTTTTTCTTTTTTGGAAGTGGCACGTCTCTCAACCTTTTTCCCCTACCTTACTGGAAACAGAAACTTGAGGTGAGAAAATATTACTGAGAGGTTAGCTTCTCAAGATTTCCTAGGGGTATTTTTGGCATTTTTTGTTGGTTTTGGTTTTTTTGTTTGTTTGTTTATTGTTGCTGTTTTTATTTGTTTGTTGTTGTTGCTGGTTTGGTTTTTTTTTGTTGTTTTTTTTTTGTCACAGAACTGAAGGTTTACACTCAAGCTTGGTTATACAATTTACTTGCCTACTGATGAAATTCTTGAAACTTACGTGATATATAAGCAAAAAAGAAAATGAGAAAAGAGCAAACAAGAACCTCTAGCTAATGCAGGAGACTTCTGAAGAAGGCTGCACAACTTCCCAAACCCCAGCCTAAATCAGGAACAAACATGAGACTTTGTACAGCAAGCAGTTCTCACTCCTTTCCTGTTTGTTTCTTGAAAGAGGAAGGATTAGAAAGTGAATGAGAAAAACCAGCCATGTACTTGGGGTTGATGCAAACAGACTGACAGTAACCAGAAAATTACAGAAATTTTAACTATCCTATTCCATTACTAGTACTTGTATATTAAAATAGGATCTCATATTTTTATAAAAATAATAAAAAAATAAAATTGGTTAATAAAAAACCAAATAATAATTTTACTCCTAAATAGTAAAAATTAACCCCTGAATTAGATTTTATTGACTTGACAACTTATTTCAATTTTTACCCAGTGGATGAAGGAACACATTTGTGTGATTTAAACACTATAAACAAGATGTTTTCATGGAATTTCAACTCTCACATTGCTTTGTTTGTAAAAGTGCCTCTTCCTCACTTTACTGGTGAAAAAAATAATTGTCATAGTGGTTGAACCAGTGCAATATGCGTAGTGTGATGACAGCAACAACAAGACTATATACCAGTATATTGTCAGACTATATTACAGTATTGCTCCCTTTGGTTTTTGGGTTTGATTTTAAATATAGAAAATATTAACAAATGGTGTTAACTAGCTTTTAAAAAATGCTTATTGATAGTCAGAATGACCAAAGGTAGAGCTGTATCTTCAACACAAGTGTTTAATGTCATTTTATTCCTCACAGTTTCTTGGTGAATAGCCTTTGTGCTCTATTACATTTTTATTACTGGATGAATTAATGAGACTTTCTATGTGCAATGTCTATGTGCGTGAGACTTTCTATGTGCGTGACACAGCCAACTTTCAAATCCATTTTCCTAAAACAAAACCCAATGCTGCATGATGAAGAATATGTTATTCTACTCAAAGGACAAAAGGCATTCAGAATAGCACRCCAATCTTGAACAAAGCAAGGCACATAAAAAARAATGAAACTAAGTCAGTTGTGCTAGCCATACAATTGCATTTCAGTAATGACTAGATATGTTGCTGGGTCAGACTTAACAGCTACAGTGCTACATCACAAGGATACCACYGAGATTAGGTACCCAAATACTTATTTCTGTCAACTGAAACACCAAATTGCACAAGTTGTCAGCTTTTATTTTGGCAATTTGCTGTTTTATAGCTTCTCCTTTCCAAGCTTGCAAACGGTGATAATGGATAAGGCGGGGTTGTCTTGTTAACTTAAATTTTATTTTTCCCTTTAAACTTGCCTCCTTTAACTGCAATACTGCAGGAAGGAGTTTTTTAATGCCTGGCACTCTGTCAGAAAGGTAAACATCACCTTTCCTGRGAAAAGACAGAACCCTGAAGGCTCTAGCTGTGTACGCAGACAAGACATTTCTTTCCAAGAGCCCTTAAGTATGAGGATGATCATCAGGTATGAGAAAATTCACTGGGAAAAGCACCAATGTTACAGAAATATTTTTCCCATGTTGTAACACGAACGTGAAGATTCTTTGCCTAAGAATTGGGTTGCGCATGAGTACGCTGTGAGACAGCTGCCCTCAAGGCATAATGCAGCTGAAGGTGCTGGGGAGTGAACTCCTCGGGAGAGTCATGATTTACTGCTGACCACACCTACAGCATTTATAAAATGTCAGAACAGCACATCTTGGTGTGGGAGAGAAAAACSCAGCCAAGAAATATTCCCTTCAAGAGCTCTTCTTTTCCAGGGTTAATGACTGCTGTATGTTTTCACTGAGTTTGAGTGTTCTTTTCCTTTCAAATCAGAACTTTCATGGTAACAGCATTTGCAAAACAGCTGCTGCATATAACTCCTCCAGAGGAATTTTGTGAAAGGATTCCAAGTCCTTCTTTCTTTATGCATTTATACACATGAAAGTAGCTAGTGTTTGTGGACAGGAAAGAGCTGAAACTGCTTGTATCTAGATGCCTTTTATTATCCTCAGGGAAGACTTGGGTAGATATCTAGGCCTCATTATAACATTTGACTTTGACAGTAGGGCTGATAGAGTTTTTGTGAGGGACTGGGGTCTTGGTGTGAGATCTCACTGTCAAAATGACACTTCACATAAAGAAGACACATTGYGCCTTCTAACTCTACAGATAAAAGTTGCTGTAGAGCTACCTGTGTCCTGATCTGTGTGGTGGGAGCAACAGCACACATGGGACAACCATGTCACTCGACTTTTTATCTTTTAAACCATTTCTAGAGGGTACCAGCTTTTCCTGCTAAAACAGACTGACAGATGATAGGACTGGTGAAAGAAATCAATACTTTCTGGAGTATTTCTCATGAAATGAACACCTGGCCTTCAATGGACACTTCCAAAGTACTGTCTGCAAGTAGCTGTGAGTGCAGGACCTTTTAAAACATAAAACAAAGTGTGAAAGCTGATAGCTGAGGAGCATTTTCTACTTACTGAGCAAGTTTGTTTCTCCGTCAGAAATAAGCATTGTTTTACAGGTATCCAGTGAGGATCTGCACAAACATGTTCCCAACAAGCAGAGTCACACCCTGCTGCATGGGGTGTGCAGCATGAATCACAGACGGAAACACATTTTGAAAGGTTGGCCTGGATTTTTTTTTTTTTTTTACAAGGGCAGATGTCCCACAGTAGTTGAAAAAATTATGTGCAAACTTTACTGGGGAAAAACCAAAGAGTAGACTTCCTTTTTTCTGCAATGTCCAGCTTATCAGGAAACATTGCCTTTGGGATGCTACTCTGACAAGTAGTAAATCCCAATACAAACTTTGCAACAATAAGAAGTGCCTATTTTGCACCCTGTCAAGGGAAAAGTACTAGCAGATGACTGACCATCTATGGCAGAGACTGAAAAAAAATGAGCTAAAAGATAAAATAATAAGCATGAAAAATGGCAACAACAAAATTAATTATGACTTACAGAGAATTGTATTTTAGCCACTCTAGAGTTAGCCTGTAAGCACTACACTCAGAATTCTGCTGGAATGCTTCTGATGAAAATTAAGGCTGTGCTTTTGTTCATATTTAGATATTTTTCAGAAACAAGTTTAAAGCAAAATTATTTTAACACTTGATTCCCTGACAGCCACATATATTTGTAATTATATACTGAATGCATCTAGTTGTTGAACAACTGCTCATAAACGACTCTGCAGGCAAAAACCTGGGTTCAATCCCTGTCTTCATCCTTTTGGTTTCAGGAGAAAGAAATCAAAYATTGCTGATAAACTTGGCCGGGAGTACTCTGTAAAGGGAAATAAATATACCAATAAATGCCAAATGCTTTTTTAGATGACAACATTAAAACAGAGAGGTGACACAATTTGCCCAAGGGTAAAAAGCAGAAAGGGGAAGGGTTCCTGTTCTCCTGGTTCATGTGAGTTTGTCTGATTCCCAGTCGTGTGTACGGCCTGGAATGGTACCAAACACGGTCACTCCTATAATTCACACCTTGAGAACAAATTGTGAAATTCAACAAGGACAGACAAAGGCAAATAACCTGTGATAGTGATCCAGGCTGGGGTCTGGCTGCCTCAGGGGCAGCTGTTCTGAGGACAACCTGGSAGATTTGGTGGGCAGCCAGATGAGCCCATGCCAGAAGTGAGTCCTGGCAGCTGGAATGACCAACAGCACGTGGGTCTGTGTTAACAGAGCACGGTCAGTAGATCAGGGACAGATTTATTAACCTCCATTTAGCACTCACTAGACCACATCTAAAACATACATCCAGCACTGTGTCCCCCCATAAAAAGCCACTCCCAGATCAGTCGGAGTGATTTTGGGAAAGCACACGTCATTGTAGGACAGCATTGCCTTTGAGGTGAGGCTGAGGGAGATGGGCTTGTTCAGACAGGAGAAGACAGAGCTCCAGGGGAGATATACAGGAAAGTTATTTGGGAGATAGAGTCTGGATTTTCCCAGTGGCATTTCACACGAGATTGAGAGCAAATTGAAAGCTGAAATGAGAAGTTTGGAGTGGACAGAAGGAGAAATTTTGTCACCATAAGGATATCCCAGCAGTAGAGCAGGTTGACCAGAAAAAGTTAGTGCAGTCTCCTGCCTYGGAAGTTCTCAGCCACATTAGATCTGTTTTGAACAGGTCTGACAGGAAACYGTCTGAGTTTCCCTCACACCTGAATTCTCCTGTGATCCTCTGACATTGACTTGCCTGGTTATACCTTGTCTTAACATTTTATACTGGCAATAACTCCAGAAGAACTCACCCACAGCATGCAGCATCCATGGTTGGTACAATATTCTTCAATGTTTTTTTCACATTTTTAGACTAACGGAAGTAAAAATATAAACTTTAGAATATGAATTAGCATCTATAAACATTTTTCTAGAAAAAAGTGTTTTCCAATTGTTAGTATTAGAAAAATACATAATTAAGATTGACCTAATGTTCCTAATAAACAATCATTGAAATAATTCTATAAGTAGTATTTTAGGGGTACCTTTTGCATGTTACTTGGTACACCTGTTGGGTCTCTGCTGTAGGAAAACACACTGTTGAAACCACAGTAAAAACACAAGCTCATCRACTGTGTTGGCAGAGTTCAGTAACATCCAGTTACAAAATACACCAGGGATTGCACCACATAATTGTGGGTGCAGTATTGGTAACTATTTCTATAAATGCTCAACTATGTTTGCTCTATTTATGAGGACACACCATTTTTAATAATTTTSTTATTATTGGTTTAATTGGAGCAACACGTACAACACGTACAAAGGGATRGCAAAAACCTTATGGACATTGTGAACTTATGACTTAAGGGTAATATGGATTTTTTTCAACAGAAATGAGTTTCATTTTCATGCAGTCCTAGCTGCTTCTAACTCAGAGATCCATTTTCAAAGAAAATCCCTTCAAATTTCTGCAGCAGGCAGAAAAGGGCTTGAATCTGTGCATTTCTGCCCGTATTAATTTCATATTCCGCAGGCTGCTAGTTCCAAAAACCCACTGTTGCAGTCCTTTTCAGAGATATAGCCCACAAATGCCATGAATAAGCAAAGGTGAACTCTCCTGGTTCAAATCTGCTGGTTGGAGATTTTGACACAGGTGATCCACAAACTTTTCTTCCAAATTATTTTGTTACACAGAAACCCTTTGCTACAAGCCATGCTGGAAAGAGTGGCTCACTACTAAATCGAGAATTTAGAATGTATCTTCTCACACATCTGCTCAGGGTAACTGCTTGACTTTCAACCAGTGTAACCCTGCCTAACCATGCGCGATTCTGGAAATGATTGACCAGAAGCTATTTATTCTGAATACATTTATATGTAAACTGTAAGTTGTTCAAATGAGAAACTCTRTATCTTCATGCAGTTACTCCTCACTGTCTTTCTTTTTTACTTTTGTGGGTGTTCTAGAAAGCTATTAACACTGGTGTAAAGAGGAATTAATTCACAATAGCAGTGACTGATATACAAAGCTGSTTTTAAGCTAAGGCTTCTGTCTTTTCACTAGTAGCTCCTATTTCTCATATCAGGCCATGCATACTTTACTGCTTAAACTTTTATCTCTTCTGATATGACTCCAACGCTTACATCTATCTGCTTTTGCTGCTCTTCAGTGAGCTAAATAAAAAAAATCAGTGGTGAATACATAATTTTAGCTAAGCAAAGATTTAAAAGTAACCTGCTTCCAAAATGCTTTATGTAGTTTTAGGGGATTGAACACTCTAAGATTCTAAAAAAGAAAAGAATGAGTCTTAAAATTCTTATTGTTTCAAGTGATTAATCTTAGAACCAACCTGACATTTGCACACAAATGAATTCCTGTTTTTCTGTTTTCTTCCATAAATTCCAATGTCAATTCAAAGCCTGGAGATAAAYTTATAAATTAGTATGTATGCTTGTTTTCCAATTGCAAGAAGACAGCAGCCTGAAATACATCTATTTAACTCCTTTCCTTACATGTGAGCTAGCATAATGACAAATTCATCTGAATGTGAATGATCAAKGGGATGCTCTGAATCTCAAAGATATGGCCCATTCTCTGCAGTACCCAAAGGCAAATATACCACTCCTGTCRCCTTACGCTGGGGCTGTGTGAAGCTGTTGAGGAAGCACCAGGCCACATTCACATATCCCAGCAGATGTGGACAAAGAGCCAGCAGCACAGTTCATAGAAAAGCCCCACAATAAYGAGCCTCTATAGTGCCCTTGATGTGAATGGCAGAGTACCACAGCACACGCCTCTGCTGGCAGATACAGCTCATGTTCCTGGCTCCAGAATGGCAAATGCTGCATCTGAAAGGTAAAACACAGTGGATTTTTATCTGCATTCCACCCCACTCACTGACAAGCACAGGATGCTTGAACGTAGATATTTCTTCTGAGCAGTTGAAGAAAAGAAAAATAGCAAAGGATCTTTAAATAAAACTCTGTGACAGTTAAACGTATTTTTATGGTTTACCTCAAGAAAGACCTGCCTTACATCTGACACCTTTTTTGGCCCTTGTTGCCAAACTATATGTGCTTGCTAAAGATGCTGTTTCAAGTATTATTTCTATTCCTTGCCATCCCCTTATGTCTGCTTCAATTTTAGAACACTGTGCTTATCCAGGGAGTGACTGGGGGCTGATACAAAAACAGCTGTGAAAATCAAAACCCCTCTGTGTTTCTCTGTGGTGTGACATCCTCTAGCACTCTGTTTGCCTGCCTTCCTGCCAGCATTGCCTGGAATTTTGGAATGTGTTGGGTGTCTATGAAGTATAATTGAACACATCAAACTTTGCATTTGGCAATAAAACACCTGCAACTGTACAGCTTAATGTGTTCCTACTGGTAGCCAAATAGTCCATAATTGGAAATAAAACAAGTCTTGATTTATTAATAAGCRATAGGTTTTTTTAGGTATCTGTAATCCAAACCACCAAAATACAATAGCATTAAATGGCTAAATCTATGCCTAAGGAATGTGGCATGTCTCTGCACATGTTTTTTTAAACACCCAATGCAACTTGCAACATATCAGAACAACACATAGAGGTGAACAGAGTAATTTCAACCCATGCGACACAAGCTTTGTGTAGTAGGGAACACGGTAAAATTTCTAGACACCAAAACCTTGTAAGAACGGCAGGAGAGTTTCAATTTCACTGGTCTTGGAGAGATTTCCATTCCCGATAAGATTTGAAAGGAGCATTGATATCTTACAGCTTTTGATTTATGGTCGGTCAATGAAGTAATCTTGGAAGGGTTAGCCATGTACCCATGGACATAAGATTGTGCAGAGGGATGCTCAGAAGTCATTGCAAACCACTGCAAGCCCATTAGTTTAATCAGCATACACAAAGTCTTATGGTCTTACATTTTTGAATGACTTGAATGTATTGAAATATAAGCTATTTGTGTCTGTTCATACAATTTTTTTGAGAGTTCAGTGTCAAGATGGATTTTTATTAAGTATTAATAATAGCCATATGCATGCTATATTGGAGGCCTTCACCAAAGCCATGAGGTGTGCATCAAAGGAAGCTCTCTCTCTTGTTGTCAYACATGTCACACAACCTTCACCAGACAATTGCTAGAATGCAAAATCCCCTTGGGAAATGAGTCTGGAGAGATAAAGCCAAGGTGAATGATGAAACAGAGACAAAAAGGAAGAAAAAAAGAATATCCCCTTTGTTATTTAGACACTTGTTGTGACTTCGTTCAAAGCAGCAGTCTATCTGTAGCTCCTTAGATTTAAAAAAAAGTGAGTTTTTATCCAAGAGAAACATAAACACCTCAGGGTGAACCACACTTACATGGGAACTTACAGGCCCTTGCAGCACTGCTAGCATTTCATTCTGTATAAACAGACACCTATGCTGCAGATGGTGTGTAAAATTTGTAAATGTAAAGCAGTTGAGGTCTGCACTTATATGTGCTCTGGTCATGTGAATAGTCCTGTTGGAGTCCGCTGAGCTTCCTGGAGCCTGGAGGTGTCAGAGGATTCTGCCTGGAGCAGGGAAGTATAGTAACTGTGTTTGCAATGGAGATTACAGCTGTAATGTTATGTCCACTGAAATTTGCCCCCTTTGAAAATAGAGATTCCTTATGAAGAAACAGTTCAAAGAAATAGCAAGAGACTTATTTTTACTGAGAAGATATAAAGGAAGAGTAAAGAACATAAGGGCCTGAAAAGACACAGAAGTTATAAACAAATAACACATTTATCAGTATGGTATTAGATCTCCCAAGAGATCACGTCTCCTAAGCTCTTGCTCCCTATTTCCCTGTTGACAAGCACTAAGGGCAAATAGGTGCTGCACTTCAGCCAAGCAGCTGTGTCCTTACACAGTGACCATGTGAAAATGCCTCTCTGGCCTCCTTCACAAAATGCTGGGCTCCAGTTTCAATCTGCAYGAGCCACTGGGGAGATCAGGCCAGGTGCATCAGCCTCACTGTCAACAGATGAACTGCAGAAGTAAAATGGAAAAGCATATTTATTTTCATCAGAAAAATTATAGGGGGAAGAATGGTGGAAAAGGAAATTTTGACATTTTGCCAAAAGAATCCAACCAAAATTATACATGGAAGAAGGTTACGGAGGAGAAGAAAAATTACATTCCTAGGCATATTTAAAATCAACCATGAAAGTTTTACTGATAAAACTAATTGGGAGGAGTAGTCCTACTCTGCTGGAGGGTTACAAGATGACCTAGTAATTTATTTTCATTTGTATATTCTTTGACACTTATTTGGGCTACTTCAAACGAATTTTAGACCTCAAAAAATCTCTTGCTCATTCTGAGACTTCAAATAAGAACAGAACTTATCAACCCAAGCTTCTGAAAACCTAATTGCTGATATGGAGAAGGTATTTCTTTCTGAAAGCTACTACAGCTGCTAAGAATTGGTAGCTCATATCACTACATGCAAACCAGACATTTATTAAAAAAACCCATAAATTAGAAAATGGTTACTGCTGTTGCTAAATGAATGGGAAACTCAGCTGCACGTGTACTTCCATATCCTGTATGAACCAGACTCATATGTGGCTTCAAGAATCAGGTAAAAAGTGGCACAGGAATTGAAAGTAATAACTTTGACTCTCTTTATGTTCCACTGTCTTTAGTTGACTTTGTGTCCTGAAGGACACTGTACAAGTGACAAGTGTAATCTTCCCTAATAAAGCTCAGTCCGCTATGAGCGGGTGTTTGGAAGGGCAGAACAGAGGTGCATGAATCAGACAGACACAGAATCAGACAGCCTCAGATGAATGGCTAACAGCAGCCAGAACAAATGGACCACTTCTCAGCTCTCATTTTGAGCAGAAGTCTGTTCTTTCAGCAGCAGCCAATGGCTGGTGGTAAATAGATCTGTTGTGTCATGCAGATTCTGCACAATTATTTTTCTTYCTCTGAAACAGAGACAATTTCACATTCATCCTATACATTCTAAGAAAGCAGCAGTATTTACTTTAAATTGTCTTAAATTAATATAATAATATTGCATAAATAGCACAAATGCAAGGTGAGTCCTCATTAAAGTATCAGAGCCTGCCCAAAGTTTTGTGGCAGCCTACATTAGAACACATGGCAAGTTGAAACATTTTTTCCCTGTGGTTGGTTTGTTCTGCATTTACATTCCTACTTCAAACACACCAAGTGCTCAGGGCTTTCCTCCAGTGATGAGGGCTCTTCAGCCATTTTAAAGATTTCTGTGGTCTCTGGAGACTTCCTATTTGAGGCTAAAAGTGAGAAAGCAGATATAAATTCCACATTCAAACCTGGGGGCTGAGAGGTAGCAGTGGTGCAATTTCCTACGATGTGAGTAAGAGAGGCTGGGCAGTATCTTCAAACCCAGCCCATGGCTGCTGCTAAAGTCTAAAAGCTTATATAGGCTTAGTGCCACTGCAGCCTTTCCCAGAAAAGGACATGTCATCTGTCAAAKAGATCATACATTAGAAAGCAGGTGAATTTGACTTTATTTTCACATTGGCACAGGAGATAAGGAAGTTTCATTTTCCACCTGAATCTGATGACAGAGGGATGTATGTTCAGGAAAGAAATTTCAAGATCAGATTGAGCTGACAGCAATTATATCCAAAGCTATTGTCACCTGCCTGTGGAGTAAAATGCTTTTCCTGACGTTTTTCCTTTTTGTTATTTCTGTTCCCCACAGCCAAGTAGAAGTAATAATTTTTTTTAAAGTTTAGAAAAAAAAAGAAAAATTTGGAAATACTTTGTTTTTTGAAATTTGTTTCAAGAGTTTGCTTCTGCTGAAATATTAAACTCCCAACTGTGAAGGGAGGGGAAGGCRAAAGAAGTAAGATTTCAGCTGCTGAGATCTGAAAATATTTTCATGTTCTGAGTAAAACATGGAAATACTGACACTCGGGCAGGTTTTTGTTTTTTTTTTTAAACTATACTCAAAATTCAACTTAAGTCTTTCAAATAAGTCTGCAGTAAATGCTAGAATTTTATTTTAATCTATTTTCTTGAAGAAGAGGAATATTATTGATCACAACTTGTAATACCTTCATGTATAAAGCATTTTGCAGGTTCTTCCAAATAAGTAAATATTTAGGCTACTRGAGGAGTTTTGTAACTTCATATTTCTCCTCTATTTCAAAACTGAGATGGATATAAAGCATCTAAGTTAACACAGTAAAGCATACATGTTCCAAAAATGATTCCAGTTTTCAGAAGTAATCAGAAAATTAGTAGCAATAATTTCTGAATAATATTCAACTTGATAGACATAACCTATCTGAAATATTGCTACAGTGTGCCAACTGGTTTCCTTGTCAAGTACCTGAGTATATCAAAAAGTGTTTACAAAGTCAAAAGTAACGCTGGATGTTCACTTGTTATAACATTTTAAAGATGATTATATCCYAGAGGATGACAAGTCAACATGAAGAAAAGATTATAGTTTTCCAACTATCCATTTTGTGTCACTCCTGCCATACAAAGCACTCGACCCACAAAAGCCTTGATAAACTGTCTCTGATTACTTCCCACAAGTGAGACTGATACAGTCTGCTTGTAATAGGCACACCCACTTTTTTCTCCATGAATGGTGACATTAGGAGATGATTTCAGGAAGAAGAAAGCTCATCATTATTTTAAACAGAGATACAGTATTTTTGTCAGAAATGAAAAAGGGCTGTTTTCCTCACCCACTAACATCTAACCATATGGTTTTAAAAATAATTATCTGAGTTCAGGGTATATTATCCTAAGAAATAGAACAGACAAGTACAAGATTAAAATACAAAAAAAGTTGGGCAGGATAAATTTGCACTTTGTTGCAGTTTTTCCAAAGCATTTGTAGYGAATTGTGAGCTGTACTGCACTACATGTAACATGCTTCCTTTGTCTCAAAGAACCTAAAGCCCTAATGTCACATGTCAAAACATAGGATTAAAGGCCAAACAAAGAAAAGGTGTGAGATTAGTACTGTGGATTATAAAGAAGAGAGTTAGCTTGGAGATATGTGTTTGGGGACTGCAGAGTGAGAGAGAAGAGGACCTGATAGATGAAAGTGGAAAAGATGTCTGGCAGGATAGGAGGAAGGAAGCAAAGCAGATAAAAGCAGCAGGAAAATTAAAGGATTGGGAAGAAGAAAAACAACAAGAAAGATAAAAGCAAGGGTGAGGTGATGAGATATGCAAAACTCTACTCAGAGACTTATAAAATTAAAAGCACACCCTGATGTGTACAAAACTTATCCACACCTTCTTTTCATGCACAGATCACTTACACTGCCTGATAGTCCCATAGATATGTGCTCCATTTCACTAATATAAAGGCATATAAAATCCACATCCAATTAACTTTCAGTCTAAATCAGATACAACCCTCGGCTGAGCAGCAATTTATATACACACTGAACTTATTAACGTGAGACATCACATTGATTATTAGCAGGGCTATACCCTGTCCTGGAGCCTGGTATGTAAATGACTACAGGTTGAGACCTCTAATATGAGTGCTTCCCAATTTCATGCACACTCAAGGCTGCAGATATTAGTGTTCAGGTAAGAGTTTTCTTTTTGGTTTGGAAGTCAAACCCTTCTTGCTCTGAGGGCCAACTGATGGCAGGATACCAGAAAAAGAAATCTCAACAGTGGACTTGGAGACTGAGGGAAGACCTCCTTCTACAACTTACTGTATTAGGGAGATGCCTGAGAGAAGGCTTTGACCCTGTGGAGAGAGGAGMAGCCTGTGCTTGAAGGACTGCACTCTGTGGAACTGACCCACGCTCAAGCAGTTTGAGGGGGACTACTGCCTGTGGGATGGACTCATGTTGGAGAGTCTAAAACCTGAGGGAGGGACCCCACACTGGAGTGGGGCAAGGACAGCGGCAGAAACAACATGAGCATAACCCTCATTCCGTGTCTGCCTGCACTGCTGGAGGAGGAGGTCGAGCTGGGAACAAGGGAAGGATGGGGGAAGTTATTTTAAACTTATTTTACTTCTCATTATCCTGCTCTGATTTTGTTAGTAATAAATTCAATTAACATYTCTAATTCAAGCCTATTTTGTCCATGATGGTATTTGGTGAGTGATCTTTCCTGGTACTTCTCAAATCTTGAACCCTTCATTTTATTTTCTCTCCCCTGTCCAGCYGCAGAGGYGACAGAGAGGCTTTGGTGGGTGCCTGGTGCCCAGTCAGGATCAGCTCATGGGGAAAACAGAGGAGCAGGCACTGAGCTCTTCTCTCTGGTGACCAGTGACAAGACCTCAGTGTGGGGAAAGTCAGCTATTAGAAGCAGCAGCCTTGAGCAAGTACTGACCATTCTGGCTGCATGGATGTGCAGCAGAATCTGAAAAGGGACTCAAAGTCTTATGAGTGTGGTGAATGTGAACACAAGCACACATTCATGTGATGTACTCAGTCACCTAAGCAGAGAGACATACATCTAGGTATTATGGTTAAAAGGAGTTGATAACCACAACTAAGCACCTACACATTTTAACCCTAGGAACATTTAATCAGCTGCTTAAAGCTCCAAGACCTCCATTTGTACTGTTAAGGCACATATTGTGTGCAGCAGGATGATCTCACACTGCAAAGTTTTCTCCTGCTCTACTGTAACCATGCAATCTAATTGAGAATTAGATGGCATGAAAAGGTAATAACCCTCACGAAAGATTCTGCCTCATTTAAATGCCTATTTTCTGGCTCCCAGAACAAGGAAAAGAAAGTGTAAATAGAGATGTTCAGCTTCTCACGCTTTAACATATTTAATGGGTCTGATCAATATGTACAATGTTTAATTAATCTAATAAACTGTCTCCCACTTGACCTGGATTTGCACTTTCCCCCAAGACATACAACTACAGCAGCATCCTCAGTGTCTCTGTCCTGCTGACTCACTGCCAAATAAAATTATCCKGCTGGATGAGACTGCACAGGTGAGGGTGGATGGCCAGCTGTTCCAGCCTTATGGATTCTTGGCTCATTTCCAGATATTTTGCTACAAGAAGTGCTTAAAATGGGCTCAGTCTGGTTTATGTCTTTCATGCACTGAAAACAAGCCTGTTAAAGGTGTCAATGCTCCATACTGCTGCTATGTCTTGCCCAGCTTTAGAGTTTTTCTAGCAATTGCAGGGGGTGTCCATAACACTGATTACAAGCATGGYCAAGCTGCTGCTTCCCTTCATTTCATGCACTGATTCAGTTACCCCAACAATGGTGGCAAGGGWCATGACACCACTTCCTTGTTCCCTCATCTATCCCAGATTTTTACAAGCAGTTTGGCAGGCTCAGTAGTGATAGTGAGCAAATTCTGTTTAACTGGCCTGAATAAGAACTGTGGCAGTAGAGAGGGAGGAATTTCTCCAGGAACAAAAGGGCTCTTACTTTACCTGTGTCAGATACTGGTTCCATTGGACAGTCTCTCTGATTGTTTGAAGTTTTGATTATGTCCATAATATCTGTTTGGAGAACAAGAAAACATATGTGGCAGATGATCCTATCTCCAAGCAAGTAAAAGATGCAGAACCATGAGATGTCTGTTCTAGAAATTGCAAAATTGGTCAAATGACTGACCACAATGAAGAACTTGGTTCTAGAAAATAGAAAGGGAGTGATTCCATYATAATATTCCTAACAATGGCCTTAACAAAAGTTCAAAAGTGAGCTGGGAGAATTTCAGATCCAGACAGTTTCTTCTCTTTGAGGAAATAATTTCTTGAAGTCTTTGTGGTATCTTTTTAGCCATAGTGGTCACAGCATTAAAAATGACAAATACTTTTAAATCTAAAAAACACTGCTCTGCAGCCTGMACTGTCATCCTGCATGCTCAACAGGTTTTAAATGCCTGAGAACATAAATTTATAAGTTTCTTTTAAGTAATGTTTTACCATCTCTCATTACCCATCTCTTCTCTGTRCTCTGTCAGAAGATTTGACTAACATTGCATCATCTTGCTCAAGTAGTATCATGTCATTGGGTTAGTATCTGGAATAACATGTGGATTAAAAGCTGCATAAAAGGCTAATAAATARAATTATGCTGCTCATAGCAAAACAATGTTCACTTTAGCATGCTGTTAAAATGTTCTTGTTTATGTGCCAACATCAYAAGATCTGTGAATTCAGTATTTTTTATGTTTTCTGTACCCTTGTTATGAACCAAATGTTCAATTAGGCTTACTGGTATTCCAGAGTCTAGCTCTATTTATTTTTACTACTGCACAGTTCTGTAATTCCCGAGTTCTAGTTGAACTTTATGGCTTTTAGCTTTAAAGGACAGTTAAAGGTATATTAAGCAGGCCTATATTATACTGACAGGGGAAAGAAAACATGGATTCAGAGGATTTTAAATGAAAGAACTTGACAGATAACATTTGTTTACTTGGTATATGCTATTTCTATCAAACCCACATTCTATTTTGCCAACATATGAGAATGTCATGTTTCCTCTTTCAAATACAGAACAATTGTTATAAAGGTAGATATTTGCCAATTTACTGTTATAAAAACTATTAAAACAGATGAAATTATATCTGTCAAAAGACTATCATTTCAATTTAGCAATTTTCAGATTAAATCTATTATCAGTGTGATTAACTTTGCTTCAAAATTTTTGTGCTTTTTAAGATAAAGTAGAATTCTGTGCTTCTGGAGGCAGCAAGGTCTTCAACACATCAGTGAAGTAATTTTAAATCTTTATTACTGTCTATATTTGACTATAGAGTTGCTCTAAAATGTTCTAATGTTTCTATTCAAGTTGAATTTCTTTTCCTGATTGGAGTAACTTTTACAATGTCTATAAAAAGCGTTATATGTGCTGGAAGTCTTTGTTCACAACTATGAAATTGTTAGTATTCCAYTGATGTTACAAGTTACACCTCCTCTTGTTTGTACTTGAATTATTTTCCTGCTGTCTACCTGGTATCAGTGACTGCAGGACAGAATTTCAGATTAGGAATATATTTACACTGCTGGTTACCCTGTGACTGCAGGACAGAATTTCAGATTAGGAATATATTTACACTGCTGGTTACCCTGTGACTGCAGATGGTGCCGACATACCTGAGCAAGGCTGCAAAATCCACCGGAGAGTGGAATAAACAGTTTAGAAGTCAACAAACAGACAAGGCTTCACCCTGCTGCCCTGCACTGCGAGGACCTGAGTGCCAATTCCCATCTCATCCATTTAAAGCTTGCTCAGACAGGGCTTTGGAGCCTGCAGCCAGCCTTCAGAGGGTGCAAATCAGGTCTACCYTTGGAGGAAGTACAAATGATTCAGGATCTAACTTGTCCATGAGCTAGTGGCACTTGTGACTAGAGATGATAGTGCAACACCGACAGGCACTCCTGACACTGCAGCCTCCCAAACAGCAGCTAAGGTTCATAAAAAAAACAGAAGSAGAGGAAGCATAAGCACATTTCATAGGTGATAGACTGAAGTTGCAAATGCYTACATATTGAAAACCAAATCAGAAGCATTACAGATTTCATAGATGTTAGACTGAAGCTGTGAATCCCTGCATACTGAAAACCAAACCAAAACAGTTATTTATGTTATATGACCTAACTGCAGTGAGATTGATCTGACATTGATGCTCAGATTAATAGTGTTCAATAGATCTCAGCTAGTATTCCRAAATAGTTATTACTTCGGTTTGATCAGTGGCTTAGATTACACAATTCTTAATAAATATACTGCATTTACACTGCCAGTCTTTTGCAATCATAGTTTACAGGGACCATATTATAGTCAGCTGTCTATCTCTGTGACTTTGATAAGCATCTACCTTCCTCTTTGACCTGTAAAAGCTATGGATTTGTGGGGAATTACATTCTTTGTCTAAAAATATTGACTAGATATTTTTCTTCTGGCTTATTTCATACTACTGAAAGCACAAAACTTAGAAAACATGAATGGTCATTTCAGAGCCCAGGGGAAATGGYAGTTAGTTGTTTTCTGATTTCAGTGGTTTCAGTTACTTAAGAGAAAAGCTGTGTAAAGAGTTGTCTGTGCCAACTTTACATAATTTTATCAAACATCAGCATCAACTGGAAAACACTGTCTGCCAGAAATATTCTTTCCCTGTTCTTTACTTCATGCAATTTTTACTTGAAAATTAAATTTATTTCTTAATGGATTAGCAACATCCAAACAGTTTCAGCCTAATACAAGCAGTGAAATCCAAGTGCATTCCTGACAATTTAAAACTGAAACAAAATGTCTTTTAGCCTCATACTGTCATTGGAGCAGTCACCGATTTAACTTTGTAGATACATGAAATCTCACTCATCTATTATATCTAAAACAATGTGTCTCTTCACATCCTATCAAAGTGTCAGCAAAGAGCACTTCTTATCACTTTTATCACCATTTATAAAAATGGTTCTAAACTCCCAAAGACATCTAACAGCCTTTGAACAATTTGCCCTTCAAATGCTTTAGGCTTTGATTAATATCCCTAAGCTTAGACAGGCTCCAAACTTAGAGATATGTCTTCCACCTTAAATTAAGCTTTTTTCTTAGTTTGCAGTGTTGGGAAAATGGAATTTAAGGCTACTCAATGTTTGCACAAGAGAGCACAAGCCGGGGAACAAGTGAGGCTTTGATTTCACCATTCTCAACACCAGCCATGCATGACCACATCCCTGAGCAAGCCAAACTCGTCCTGGGTCACACAGGGGTACACGATCACACTGCAGAGAATGAAAGGGAGGCAGCCACAAGACATGATACMCTGACTGGGTGCCAGCTATGGGAAGACAGGTCACTTATGGAGACTTAAATTCCATACATCATGGGATCTATTTATCAAATACTCATATCTATATCATCACAGTTAACTAAAGCAGTTTCACAAACCTCTGCTCTTAAGAATGGCCTTATTTGCATTGATTTAATTTGAAGTTAATAGYAATGTTCATCTTGCTTAGGCAGGTAATGTCTTTATGTCCTTGTGACAACGTAAGAATGGAGAAAACAAAAAAAAATCAGTTTTATATTTTAAAAATAACAAATAGCAGCACTTCAACACTGCAAAATCATCACAAGCAAATCTTTAAATAAATGTAAAACATTTATATAATATTTGAAATTACTTTTAATTGCAGCCCTATTTCAGCTTTTATCAGTACTGGTATAATTCAAAGTATCTGCCCAAAGTAGGATAAAATATTAGTTTCTTTTTAATGCACACTGAGATTTTGAACCATTTCCCAAAACTCCTGAATTCCCAAAGAGTTCATTTCACAATAGGAAAAAGGCTATATGGATAATGGGAAAGGCCTGTGGCTGAGTATAGTACCAGATGGTTATCTGCTCACACTTAACACACAGGCCCAGAGTTTACTCATTGATGGAGATCATCAATTGCTGATAATGAATTATGTTATTAGAAGAAGCCAAGCAGAAAGCTGGAATACTGATGCTGAATGACCAAACCTGCTGATAATACAAAATGCTTCAACAGGCCTGTGCTTGGCAGTTGGAAGTGAAATAAGTTTTCTGCCAACACATTAAGAATGTAATGGTATTGCACAGCTATATATCTGTACAGTATTATTTTAACTACAAAAACCTGAGCCACAGTATATCTGTGKCAAGTGCAGGAATTTAAAGCAGCGAAAAAAGAAAGGGAACCATTCACACAGAAATTAAATCTTTATCATTTTACTAAAGCCCTGTCAAAAGACTTGGATTGTGATAATCAGCTAAGATCTCCAGGACTGAGAACAATCCACTCCACAGAGGTGGCTCCAGTGGCTTTAAATATTTTCCAAGTTCTGTCTTGTTTAAACATTACTGCTCTTTAGCAAAATGATTAAGAATAGGTCAAGGTTAAGTTCCAACAGTCTGATGTTCCAGACATGAACTGCAAGTTCCAGCATGACGTATATGTCAACAACCTGGACACAACAACACAATTAGTGTTTCTGACCCTGGCAAAGCATCAAGGTAGCTCTGAYGGCTGCAAAAGATTCAACAGGGAGCAGTCACTAATGATGCAAAATTCTTCTGGTATTTTAAACAAGGTACAAGAAATAGCTCTGTTATTATGTGTTTAATATGCAGCATAACATTCCGTTTATTAAAAAAAAAATCCTTGAAAGAAGGCAGCATAGTCCTTCATCCTGCTTTTCCTGAGGTGATTTGCTTCAATATAACCCCTGCCTTAGTAAGCTGCCAAAAGTGCCATGCAGTCAAGAGTATTTGGGGAATGACCAAATAAAACTAGGATTATTTTATGAAGGAACACAATGCTATATTACAAAGATAGAAAGAATAAGAAATTGTACGAAAACTTTAGGTCATTGGTACACATGATATGTATCTAAAAATTTAATTGAAAATGCAAGTGAAATAAAAAAAAAATTCACAGTAAGAAGAAAGTCACAAAATGCACATTTATCCATCTAAAAGACCTTTAAAGATGTAAAATAAACACATGGAAKGGCAAGATGTAAGAATGACAGACACAGATTTAATATGGCTACTAGTACAGAATTCTAAGAAAAAGAGATGTAAGGGAAATAARAGAAAGTAAAACTGGTAATACCTGAAAGTGATAAACTTTTTTTTTTTTACGTACTGCAGTAAGAAGATGTAGGGCTTCTTACTGCTTCCCTTGAAAGGAAATAAAGAAGCTTATAACTGAATGAAAAAAAAATTAAGTTTGCATTCAGTTTCTGAATTCAAGAGATAATCTTTTCTTGGTATTTTCAGTTACAAGAATATGTTGCTATCACTTTTCCTTGTAATAAAATATTTTCTGTGAACAGMACTGCCATAGAGAAGACTGCTTCCAGGCAAATTGTAAAAGTTGCAAAAAGCTATCAGTGTCTTCTACAGCAGTAAGGTGTTTACATCTCAAAATAATYGAGTCTGTTCATGTACTAACATAATTAAGGATGTCTGTCTCAAGTTTAAACTAGTTGGACAGTAGTTACCAGCAGATCATCTTCTTTCAGATCAGTTACTTTGGTTTCCATTAAAGGTCCCCAAAAAAAACATTAAAACATGGGCATTGTTATTAAGTTCCAAGCTAATTTATTCAGAAAGGGTTCTCCATTTACCTGCGCATTTCCTTAGCAGGAATTTCCCAATATACTCCTTCAATTTAGAAAAAAAATATTTTTCCCCCCTTTCATCAGTAGATTTCCCATTCTTTGGTGTGACTACTCTTTACTACTGAGCACTTAAAACGTGCCAGCAAGTATCCATCTACAAATCCTAGATTTTGGGCAGACTTTAAAAAAAAAAGTTGGGATTATTGCATAAAATAAAGCTCTACATAGGACATATGTGAGAAGCTTGACCTGGGACACATATCTACTAAAAAAAATAAGAGTTGCATGAAAATTGCTCTTCAAGAGTCACTCGTGAGAAATAAAAGGCCTTGTTTTTGATTCATAGAAAGAAATGGATTTTCAAATATCAGAGAGTTACTTTGCAGATTGCCTTTTTTCGTCTATCCTATGCACAGATTCTGATCTCATYGATACACTTAAAATAGACCAAAATACATACAAAATACAACTTAAAGTGCACCAAAAATAAAGGACCTAAATCCTACTGAGAGAAGGAACCTTGACAGGACTCTGAGCACCAGTAATGGTAAAGAGATTCATGAATTCTGGGACTGGATGGTGAACTGGGAGGCAGGAATACAGATGTTCTGTTGTGACAAAACGATGGTGTCAGTCGTGATTAGGGTAAGCAGGCACAGATATTTCTGTGGGCAGCCCACCCTGCTAGCAGAGTGAGACAAGTGAGCTGGCTCCAAACAAGGTAACTATTGCCATTAATTTACTGTGTGTGAGCTAATTCATCCCTCTGAAAATTGGGGCTCGTCACTAGAGGTGTGTCACCACGCTGATAGAAAGACACCACTTACCTGACAGCACAGGGACCGTGSTTGTATTTCCTGATATGTACAGCACCATGTGGACATTTCAGCTCAAGTGGTACTACTTTTAGCATCCCTATAATCCACTCCACACAAGTGTGTGCCCAAAAGTATCAGAGAACAATCCCTTCCAAAGCCTAGAACAGAAGCAAAGCACCATTTTCCTCTTCTGGCAAGGCTTATTTGCAACACTCCATGTACCCCATCTCTCAGATTCAGAGCTGATAAATCCATTTGCTAAGCACCCAATCACAGTCTCTCCAGCCAGAGACACAGCTACAGTACTGTTCTCAAAGTTGATCAAGTGGATTAAAGCTGTGCTTTGAAGATAAAAAGTGAGATAAAAGTATTATGTGCTTTGGAAATGAAACATGAAACATCTCATGTTCAGYATCCAAAATTAGGGAATGTTTCTGACAATTCTGACCTTAATCTTTATGTGTCTCAATTTCTCAGTTATAAAATGAGGGTAATAGTGGCACTTAATTTTGTAGGGAACCATAGATTAAGTAATTTTAYTAAGTACTTACATGCTGCAGCAAGTGCACAGCACAATAATCCATGAAGATATTAGATAATCTAAAATTTGATGCAGGATCTGCATGATGGGTGWTGACTAAGATCTGATATCAAATACTGGAGGAAGAAGAAATATGGAATAACTACCCCTTTGCTGAATAAGGCAGGATTTCCAAATATGAAGAAACAATACTGATAAAATCATGTAATTTTTGTCAAAAAATAATAACCATTGTGTGTTTAGCAATTTGCAYTTCAGATGCAATGCATATCTCTTCAGTCTTAAATTTTCCTGTTAAGACATACCAGGTATTTGTTTATTAGCTTCATTTGTTTGCTTGTTTTTCAAATCCCCAACTCTTCCTACAAAATCCTACAAATCCAAGCAGCATAAAATGTAAACAACTTTCCTTCTGGAGAAAAAGGAACAGATGGAACTGTATCTGCTGTTTCATGAGCCATTGTCAAGGCTTAGCCAAAACTTTGAGGGGTGATGGAGGAAATGATGAAGGATAAGATATTAGATCTGTGTTGATTGGAACATGCTTTTTATTTAAGAATGTTAAATACAGACYGTAGTAGACATGAAATCAAACTTAAATAACTTTACCAGCACAAAAAGTCATTTAACATCAGACGTTCCAACACAATCAGGGTACAGTATCTGAAGTATAAAGTTGTCCAATGTWAATACACAACAAATGCCCACATATAGAAAAATACTGACCTTAATTCATGATAATCTTTCCTGCATTAACATGTTTCTTTCTCCTCTTAATAACTAATCTTAACTTGAAGAAGAGCTATATTCCAAGTATGAGCACTAGCATATTCTGGACAAATGTGTTTAGTTTTGTGCATAAATAAATCATCACTTCCATCTAATTTTATTTTTAATCCTTCCTTTTCAATAAATTTGCTATGCACCTTATATTAGTGTTACATTTGGTGTCTGGATATTTTAAGCTCCATATGGATTATTTGTATTTTCATCTGTATTTCCATTTATTGTGATTCCAGAAATTCATTGGAGTAATCTGCTCAGTTCCACWGTGCCAGCTCTCCTCAAAATTGCCAGCCACTCCCCCGCATTTCTCAGCATCCTGGTTAATACATGTCCAGAATGCACTATCAAAACAGTTTCCAGCTGCTGTTATGAATAATAACACTGAAYGAGAACTTTAATTTTACACTGCATAGAATTAAATATTGTATCAAACTCTCCCTATTTGCACATTTCCATTCTCAAAACCAAGATCACTGTTGCTCCCAGGCATTTTCAGAAACCTCTCAAGGCTTCTTCTGTGGATAATCTCCTATGAGTCTGCTGACAACATGATCATCTCTACTGTGCTGTTTTCTACCTAGCAATGGACAGCCAAACAATTCAGTCAAACTCACAGTCACTCCGTAAATACTATTGATTATTATACATTGTTTGTTGTACCTGGCTTTCTCCACTGCCCAATTTGAAATTAAAACAAATAAAACCAAAACTTACAGACATTCTATGGAGCTATTTTTGCACTTTACTAGTCTATGGAGAAACATTTTGCAATAGTTATGAACAAATTTGCAGAAGAAAGGAGAATTATTTTGGTTTTTTTTCAGGAATAGCAGGTTTTATCAGGAAACTGCAGGATGACAACGAAAAGAGCAAAATTCTGACAGTGAAGACTACATTGCTGAGAAGGTATGTTAAAACAGTATGTATGTTCATGTTCAGCAAGGAGTAAGTGAGACTACACAGGAGGCTGTTAAGTTATTTGCCTAYAAACTAGCCCTTAAGGAATACTTCTATTCTTACCACACCTCAATTACTCGTATTGGTATTTCTCACGAATCCTTTTGTCTCTCACTCTGTGGTACTTTTGACATGGGCTGTAGTTTCCCAAACTCAGACCACGGCTCATTATGACCCTCCTTCACAAAAAAAAAACCCTATTTTTGCCATGAATAATATAGCAATTAAATGTCTAATATTATGGCTGGTTTGGAGGTCATTGACCAAAATCTAAGTGTTGTTGTTTACGTGTCTTCCAACTGCACTGATCTTTTATTGCTTCCTACTGCTAGGATACACATAATAACAACTGGACACAACCTTGCATTTGCTGCTCTTCCTGTGGGTGTGGACGTGCTGCATTCTGGTTCATGATGTGGAAGGTCACCAGCCCTTCACGTTTCTGAGCTCACCGGAAGCCTTCCTTACTCACTGCAGTCTGTGYACCAGCATCCTCTGCTGAGATCTGTTCATGTCTCTGTTGAGATCTGTGCTGTTTGCTAACAGCTTGAACTAAAGCTGATTGAAGCAAGTTATATTGGGAGCATCTTCTATAACTTCACTGTAAATCACAGTAAACAGAAACTGAAATGTCTGAAATGTGGTTGAGAGGACTAGATCCAATAGAGAACCTTTCAATCTGATCATCATGTGGGAAGTGAGAGAAGGAATTAAAAGATTCTGGATGTTGATCAGGCTTCTGAGCAAGGGGTGAAGGTGGATGTAATGGCCAAGATCATTGTATACACAAGCACAGACCAACAGACACACTAGAGTTTTAAAATGGAAAAAAAAAGACTCTCTGGAGCCAGTTTAAATATCAGTTGAGAAGAACTTATTTGATGAGCAATTTTCAACACAGGATTCTTAAATCTTGTATTAGTCATCAAAGCCCCTTGTTATAGTTGATGTCATATTGGCTACTTCATTCAGGAGTTCCTTAGGCTTTGATGAAAAAAATAAAGGAGAGTATGTACTTCATTTGGAGACTTTTGTGGTGGTTAACATTTTTATGAGAGTCTGGCTCATTCTAGCTTGCCATACATTCATAGTTTGGCATGACTGAATTGAAGTATTTTCTAGGTTATAAACACTCACTTTTAAATGATTCATTAAAAAACAAGTTTTATTATTGGCAACGGGAACTGCCATTTTCCATGTTCATAACTCAGCCATTTTTACTCAATTACTCCTTAGTCTATGTATTTTTTGCCCTGAGTTGAACTACCCTTATTCATTTACTAATTAAGTACAATTCAGATTAAGATTGCCACTTATATGTTAAYGTATTTGTTTGATCAAAATGAATGCCTCATAATTGCTAAACATATAATGACAGCTCATCCCACTTCTAGACCTTCATCACACAGGTTTTCCATTTAGGGTAGCTGAAGGGAATGGAAAGAATCCACAAACATTTGAATTTCTGAGTATGTTTTGTATAAGATACTGTTMAAGAACCTGATTATTTCAGATTAACCATCACATATCATAGAGGACTCAAAGCATTATTTCAAACACTGAAATACAATCTCTTGCAGCCATACCAAAGTTATTGATAAAGTACAAAAATATTTCACCTTGTTTGTAAATATTTGACATAGAACTTCTCCCTGATGCCAGATAGTTCAATAATTACCAGTAAAATCTGTCAGTATTTGTTTTCTTTGGAGTTTCATAAGTGATCATAGTGTATACTGAATACATAAGAAATACACAGCATGACACTATTATGGTTCCAGACCTGAGCTGTTGTTTAGAAATATTATGTATTTATGGGCTTCTGGATTCCAGACAGACATTAAAGACATTAACAGCTAGCTGAAGACTCCAGTGTTGGGAGTGAATAGTCTCCGTTACTCTTGCTGTTTTAATCCAAGGCAAATTTAAGTACCAGAGAAGTTAGCCATTCTGTTACTGATAAAATCTGTAGACACAATCAGATAATAGCTTTATTTCATAACCTMAAGCTATTATTTTTTGCTGTTTCTCAGTTGATTCTCACATGAATTGGCAAAACTCCTCAGTTTGCTAGAGGTAACTTCTGTAGTGCTCTTAAGTGATGATACTGTAAAATTGTTAAACTTATAACCCCAAATTTCTTATTATCATTGGGTAATTCCAGTTAAAGACTGGGGATTATAATTTAACACACAATAGAGAAGCATAAAGAAATACTGCATTTCACAAAACTCTGTAAGAATTTGGTAAGAATTTTACCATTCTAAGGATAGAATAACAGCTGTCAGAATTACAGCTGTTACAGGAAGGAACATACAGGCAGAATCACAGTATCACAGAAAAAATAGGCTGGAAAGAGTTTCTGGAAGCCATCTAGTTCAGCCTCCTGCTTCAAGCCAGTTTAACTGAAAAATTAAATGAGGATGTCCAAGGACTTGTTCAGTCATGTTTTGAAAATCTCCGCAGAGGTGGATCCCACATGCTGTCCAGGAAGCACATCCCAGTGCTTAACCACCCCCACACTGAAGAATTTTCCAGTGCCCAATTAGAATTTGTCTTGCTGCAATATGTGACTCCTGCGTCTTCTTGTCTCCTTGTGACAGAGAGCTCTGCCCAAGTGCCATTAAAATATATACCTTTCCTCCCACAACCTCMCACCAAGAAACACATTGAAACAAAGACTGGGTAGTTTATATAGCTGGGATTTCAGCTATGTTTGGGTTTTCAGCACACTTTGGGGATGATGATGATGGGGATCCATCATCCCCAACTCACATATGTCTCTGAAAGAGCTAAGAGCTGAAGATGGGAGACCMCAAACCCACCCAAAGGCTTTGTTTTAATCAATTACTGTCAGAGACATGATGTTGAATTAGACGGATCTAGTATAGCTACTCCTGTACTCATACATTGCTTCCWTTCTGTAGCTGAAACATCTCCAGTTTAGCCCAGAGCAATTGATTTCAATTTGTACTTGTATTTGAAKTTTGCTCTGTTTGTTCCAGGTTTGAAGTGACCATGAGCTTGTCTGCTTTCCACAACAGCATTAGCTGATTTGATGAAAGAATTTATCTATCCTTAAAAATCTGAATCATYGAAATTCTTAGTTTATCAATCGTCACCACTACGCTACCACATTAATTCTGAAGACACCTTGAAAAAGGCACTTTAAAGAAATTATGTTTGTTTCATTAATTGTACATGTAAATTAACAATTTCACACTGATTATAAAGCACCAAAATTTAGTGCTTTAGAATGGAAATTGGGAAAACATTTGCTGAGCTCACAGTGCTCATAAGTGAACTCCAGCATTTGCTGTGTATTATTCAGCTAAAAAACATTCCCTACTCATAGGGCATTTTTGTCTTCTGCACAGGTATGTGGACACTTAAGGAAACCTTGTATTTAAGGATGGAATATTTCTGGCACTTGTTTAACACTTATGCTATCGGTGAGAACTTCCTTGGCTGTAACTTCACTGGCAATTTGTGAATCCACCCAGGAAAGAATAAACCTACCATTCCCAGCAGCTGCACTCAGACTTATGATGTTGGTACTTTAGAACACTAGTACAACTTCCTTTGTTGTTGAGATTTCAATGTGATTTTATTATTTGATATAGGCTGCTCTATTCCCATTTTATTTTCCCCTTCTACTTCTGCCAGCATTACTTTTGATAGCCAGAGAACTCCAAAGACACTATGAAACTTTTAAATGTTCCCAAATTTTAGAATAAGTTTACAAGAAAGATGGGCTTGGGTTTCTAAAGTTCAGGAGGGCCACGAGCACCCAAGCAAACATGAGGGTAACATTGAAGGCTCCAAGTAACCAGCTCTAGGAGAACTAGCTTCAGGCACTTCTGGGATTGGTAGGAGACAAAGAGCTTTCATCTTTTTGCCAACTTCATCTCCAAGCAGAGAGGTAAATACCAGGCCAAAAGTGTGTCCTTGTAAATGCCAACCCACTGTCAACCCACAGCTTTGAAAATAAACTATGTGCAAATCAAGCAACAATTTGTTCCCTCTTGCCCTATCTCATTTTTCTCTTTCTATGAATACAGGACTTACCTTTTTTCTCAGTCAGAAGAAACCAAGGAGATGTGAATTCTACTTTTGACTAAAAAAGATCCTTATGGCTATGTAGTAAGAGTCCGCATGAAGGGMGGGGAGGCCATGCAGAGGCACCTTGAGAGGACTGAGACAAAGGCCAATACAAAGTCCATGAAGTTCAACCAGGAGACATAAAAGATCCTACACCTGGGTCATGGCAATCCCAGGCATGCCTAYGTGTTGGGTGGAGAATGGACTGAGAGCAGCCCTGCAGAGAAAAATCTGGGTTGATGAAAAACTCAACATKAGCTGGTGGTGAGTGCTCACAGCCCAGAAAGCCAAACATGCCCTGGGCTGCATCAAAAGCAGTGTGGCCAGCAGCTTCTGGTCTTCTTCCCCAAGGGCAGGGGCACACACTGATACCTAAAGCCCATAAGAAGACCAAGAGGAGCTACTTCTCTGATCCACAGAGAAGGAAGTTAATCCGAAGTAAGAAATCCGTGCTTCTGCAACTTCTTTATGCATTAGCCTTAGCATGCTCTGAAAGAATATAAGAACAGCTGTATGAATTCAGAACCAAGGACTGTATAGCCCTGTATCTGCCCTTTAGTGGCATGTAGACAAGTGGAAAAGAGGAAAGTGAGAGGAATGAAGAATAGGAGCAAAGAATATTTTGTCAACCTCCATCAGTCTGTAATTTCTTTTCTGGGAATTGCCTGGGAGAGAGATATTGGCATTGTATTAAAGCTGACCTCAGAGGAGTTTCCTTCTCTGTATTCAGGCCTGTTGTACATTGGAGCTACACGTCATGTAATGAACCACACCAGGAAGCCTCAATCACCAGCTCCATTCCAGTCTGAAGAGTCCCAACCTGCATGACTCTTCCTCAGAAAGCAATGCTTCTTCATCTTTGATTATCCCCCTCACTCTGCTTTTTTACAGCCAGTTATGCTGGGGGCAGAAAATGGACTGGTGCATTTTAATCTATTTACTTTTGTCTCAAAAATAATGTGATTTGCATAATTGTATTMATCTTTTACCATAAATTTCTCAAAGGAAACACACAGATTCTCTTCACACAATTGAACTTCCTGAAGTAATTTCAGTAGGCTTGTACAAGCCTTTGACACAGAACCCCAACTATGACAAAAATCTGCCATATAGTATATAGCACATATAGCCAGGCCACCATATATGGGTTAGGAATGCTCTCAGTACAAGACCTTGACTTTAATACTTTGTATTTCAAAGTACTGGATATTTCTTGATAGAAGCTGGGAAAGTAATTGTCAAACCAGCCAGTGTCTGGACATCGCCAAATATTTCCTTTATATCGCTAGGACCAAATTAATGTATTCTCAATTTAAGGATTTGATATAAAATAGAGTAGTTYATGATTATTTAATTTCAAAAAGAGGTACTGAGAGTAGGACAGTTGCTTTTCCGTATTAATTTGTATTTTTCCATATTAATTTGTATTTTTTCATTCTTTTCTCTGCAACTTTATGAAAGGTGTGGACTTTGTATCACTACTCATCAAGTTTTGTATAAATGCAGAGCAGTTCCTTTTATATTCATATCTGTAACAGCACATTTCCTCTAATTTTAAGGTTAGTGTGTGAAGTCTCTGTGCCTATGCTTTAGATTAGATGGCCATTTATTTGTAAATAGCATGAATCTTCAGGACTGTACTCTTTCTTCATCTGTTTAAATCTAATAAAAGCTCAACTCATGTGTCATGAATTGTATAAACATCCACTGCTTCCAAATTAATGTTCCTCTTAGTAAATCTAAATGAAATCTTAGTAAACATGCAGTGGGAATATAAATATAATTCATATAAACATGTATCCATAATAATCACCCATATCATAAACTTGTGGACTGGTGTCATTGCATATGTGATAATAATGTTTTATCTTCAGCTTGCATTCAGCTAGACTTGTACAAGGCAAGATGATCTGTCAACATAAAAAAAGTCTCAGAACTGGAAACGGATAGAAGACACAGGGATGATCATCCATCAGCACCATCATCTATCTGAGTACCCAGGCCACTTAAGACATTCTAAAGATGGGGGTATCAAACATATCGAGTTGATTCTTTTATCCCATGTAGTTTATGAACAAGCTATGTCTAAGAACTACTTMGTAGTTTTGAGGCTTTATGAATCAGTTGGATTACAGTAAAACAATTCCAATCAATAGGATGCTTCAACTGATCCTGCTCCATACAAAGGCTTTTTAGGCAAATGAGGGCTGGCCAATTTCTGCAGTCCCTTCCCCTCACTCTGTTACAGCTCCTCAACTCTAGGAGTGGGGACACTGAAACACATACTCGTGTCTTATGCTTTTACAATAGTTTTATACCTATTGCTTAAGAATTTGTCTTACTGCTTATTAAGCTTGCTCATACCATCTGCTTCCACTGATGCCCTGTGGCTGCAAGACACAGAAGTTGCCACCTGCTAGGTAAAAACGTTCTTTATTTTGACAGTTAACAGCTTCCAAAACATTACCCAAGTCAGGTTTTATGAAGTGTCTGGTGTGGTATAACTACTGGAGGGCTTCAACTGATAAATTGTAAGGGAGTTGTAAGAGCACCGTAGGAGAGTAGAAAACACTCTTTTCTTATACAGATACTAATGTAGCAAAAACCCTAAATCCTTTCCTTTATGCAGATTTCCTTAGAAAGCTAAGACCAGTCTCGTAACAGTTTATACTAAGTTTGTGCTCAACCACTAGCTTCTCTAAAACACAGGCTTACAAATTTTATGCAACAGAAATCCAACACATTCAGCCAAGGTCAAAATAGGTTTTGTGACCATTCCTCAACCTTCCTACCCCTTCCTAAATAATTTTAGAAAATTGATCTGCTCTTKAAAAATTTTAGATAGCCTCACCTCCTTATGGATAAGTTCCCACAGAAACATGTACTCCTTCCTGACTACGAATTTCTATGTATGGGATAAAAATGCTGTGTACTAACTCTAAACTTCTATGAACATTTTCAAAATTTGATTGTTTTTAAAGTAGTTTTCAGCCTGTATTTTTCACCAAGACCAGGGAAGTTCTTTTTTTTGAGCGTGAGAAGAGTCTAATTATTTAATCCAGATGCTCCTTTGTTTATAAAGGGTAATCCATGAGTATATTAACACCAACTACTTCTTCTTGTGCATTCCACTACCTGAATTAATTGCACAGSAAAAGAAATCACTCCCTGATGGCCAGGCTTACACATTTATATACATATAAATAGACAAATAGTGCTGTGCAGATATTGTATATTTTTACCGTTTTCAGAAACCATCATCAAAATGTCACAGTAAARCCAGGCTTAACTTCAGAAATAGCATATATCCCACACTTACTATTAGGCAGTAAAGGTTAGGAAAATCAGCTTGTGCTTAAAGCTGGATTGGATGAGTTACTGCTGATAAAGTCTGACTATCAAGGTTATGCTGCACTGTCTTAAACGCTCAAGAAAAAGCTGCCTGCAGTTATGTACCACAGAGCATGATATGGACAAAGCCTATAAAAAGTTTAAAATTACAAAAGCCACTTAGTGTGCTTGTTACACACATGTGATGTACTGATCTGCTGGCTATTGCAAGATCCTACTGAAGATACGGTCGTGTTTGCAAAGAACCTTTCAGAGAGGGCTCTCCAAGTTTTCTCCAACACGTGGATTGCCATGCTGCTGGAGAGCAGAATGAGGCAGGCCGGCCCAGGTGTACTGCAGCCAGGTTGAGGGCTCTACCTTCAGCTCCATTTCTCTCCCSCGAGGCATCAAAGAGCTTTTAAAAGCAATTGAGCTATGGGAAGGAGGCTCGTCCACATATCCTAATTTGAGGGTCTCAAGCGGGTGTCGGCTCCCTTGCCGTGACTCGCTCCACCAGAGTTAACCTGGAAACCGTGACTCGGGGCTGACGGGTTTATTTTTTCTTTGAGTTTWATCTCCCACGCACAGCCCGCTCCCGGGCCCGCCGCGGGGCTGCCGATGCCTGTGCTCGGGCCGCCCCTGCCCCGCGGCGCCCGCGGCTGAGGGCAGGGCAGCGCCGGCCGGGCCGGGCTGGGTTGGGCTGGGCTGGGCCGGGCAGGGGCGGGGGGCCCGGCGCGGCCCGGGGAAGGCGCTGCCCTTCGTTCCGTGCGAGAGGGCCGGGCTTCCCCAGTTCAGACAAGTCCTTGCCCCACTCCCGCGGCGGCGGGTTTGGTGCGACACCGTCCTGACATGTTGTAACTGGTTTCCACACCCACCGCGCCTGGGAGAGACGGGAAGTACCTGCGATGAGCCGTGCGCCGCCGTGACTCGCCGCCGCCGAGATCGCAGCAGCCGGGTCGAGCCGCCCCGCCGCTCCGCAGGGACACCCCACGCGGGGCACCGGCGCAGTAAGTGGGTCTCCCTTCGCCGGGACGGGACGGGACGGGCAGGGGCAGGGGCAGGGGCAGGGCCGGGCAGTCCCCCGCCCCGCCAGCATGCCGCTCGGAGCCGCGGGTGTTTGAAGCGCGGGTCGCGGAGCGGAGGCGGCGCGGGGGCGCTCCGGCTGTGGGCACAGGGGAGGGCCGGGCGAGGGGGGTGGCCCACGGACGCGGCTCCCGCGGCTCCCAGATCGCTCTCCCCGGGCACAAGCGACCCCCGCGCCGCCGGGCAGGGGGAGCCACACGTGCGGTGTCGCCCAGCGGAGCGCCCGCTGCCTCCGTTCTGCCCGGAAAGTTAACTTTCTGCTTCAACAAACAAAACCATCGCGCAAACAGACCCGCCACAAAACAGATAAACGAAAACAGAAAGAGAAAGGAAGAAAAGCATCAGGAACGCTTGCGGTGCTGTTTTTCACTAGGGTTTGATGCCCTTGGTATTCACAGAAAATGTAATTTCATTAATAATTAAATAATTGCCTGTCAGATCTTAATGTAAGGTAATTATTATTTATTCGTGATACAGTCCTTAATAGAAAGGTTGGTGGAAGGCAGTTGTCATAAAATGCCTGTTGGTTCTGTTAAAGGTCGCTCATGCCAGGCCCTTAAGCCGTGGGGAGGCTCCKTGGCAGAGCCGTGGGTTTGGAGGTGCTCAGGTGGATGCCCCAAAAACCATACCTGAGACTATGCAACAGCTTGCAACATGGGGTTGCTGAGGTTTGAATTTCCGGGCAAGGTTGAAACTTTATGCAGAAACTGTCAAAGTAATCACATTTCCATTGGAAAAGAGATAAGGACATCCTGAGGAGAGCACCATGGCCAGGCCCTTGCCAAGGACCGGCTGTACGAGCCTGAGGTTAGAGCAGCTGCCTAAAGTTGCTGAATAGGAAATTTTTCAAATCCTGTGGATATTAGTATGGCAAGGAAGTTCTTTGTCTCTAGTACTAGCCTGGAACCCCTGTAGAATGTTGCATAATTTTYTTTAGTGGACACTTTGTTGTCTGCTGCATTTGTGAAATCTGGGATACTCTTCAAACCTTCRTATATAAAGGCACAATTACTTCTTTCTCATAGAAAAAGGTGTTTTCTGGCTAAGTTCCTGACAATGGCATTAAAAAGATCTGAGCATGTTGTTAATAGAAGGACAAGATGATCACATCAGTGCAGGATTCAGAATTTGTGTTCTTCAGCAATTTTAGCAGCTCCACTGGAACTTAAATTTAATTTAAGCTCACTAATGACAGATATTAGAAAAGTTTTAAGTTGCTGATCCCCGTGTTGAAGCAGAGAAGTTGGCTGATATGCTGGGCTGGGATTAACAGCCAAGGTTATTTCTTGGAGGATGAACAACCGCTTTCCTGGTACTGGTAAATTTGTGATCAGGTACATAAAGTATGATAAAGATCTGTAAGCCTCCAGAGATGGGCCTCATTCTGCATAACCTTGCTAGTATAATTGCTGACGTGAAGAGGACTTTTGAAGAACCAAGTTTATTATGGAAAAATAACAATATGTGGTTGAAGAAGACAACAAAACGTTCATTTAAGAATTTTGTTTAAACCTCTGCCTCTTTATCCGGAATTATATGGTTGAATAGGTTCAGTTTCTACAAAGTACCTCTTACCTTCTAAGACACAGGAAAATACCTGTGTCAAGACATCTAGAGTGTTTGTCAAGTATACCTGGAGCATTGTTTTAATTTGGGAGTTCCCTTGTGTGAATGTGTCTCATGCTGATGTCCTTAATTTCAAAAACAAGGATTAAAATTTTTTCATTCGTCTCAAGTGTTCTGTGATTTATTTCCATGCTGGCAAATTTTACATTTGCTTTCTTAAATAAATGTGCACTGCTTTAAGTTGCTTTTGTAAACAGCACTTGTAAATCAAACACCAGCTTCAAAGATGTTCACTGTAAAATGACTATTCTTGTTTGGAAGATGCTGCACTAGAAGTCTCACCTTTCCAAGATTACTTATATGTATAGCCTGCTTACAGTATAATTCTGAACATGAGTTGCTCTATTTGACCTAAGCCACAATTAATTTATTCATTATATTCAATGAAAAGTCAAGCAATATACTATAGTATTGTGAAAAACAAATGAAAGAACTAAACCAAATAAAAGAAATGCATGTGAGCCAAAACACACATGCAATAATATTTTACCTTTTATTTGTTCATAACATTCAATATTTKATATTGCACAATGTTACATAGTAAGTATAGTCCTGTTCCCTTAAATTATTTTTGAAGGACAGAATGAGAAGAAGAAAAAATTGATTTAGACAGGCTTTTGAAATAAATGTGTTTYTCAATTGTATTATATGCATTCAGTTGCAAAACTTTTATTTTAGAAATATATCCATTCCAAAGTAGTAAGAATTTTGGAAATATCTTTCACATGATTTTATAAATTTCTATTTATCCTTAAATGTTGTAATAAGACTGAATGTTGAGACTGACTTTTTACTGCAGTAACTAGGGAATTACTTGTCCTGGAGGGCCCTAAAAGAGGGGTGTAATGGAATCTCAGTAAAGTCACATGTATTAGTGTTCAGACTCTTCAGAGCAACTCAGCTGAGTTACCTGTATCTTGTATTCTTGGTTGTTCTTCATCATTTACTTGAAATGTCTAGAAAACTTYTCTAGGTGATTGGGCCACTGATGTGACTGTTTTAATTTTACAGTGTGTTGAGTTTAACTTTTGAATCTGCCTGTCTTGCCTGCCCTGTGTGCTTAGTTCTCCGTTTGCCTTCCGCCACAGGCTGTATCTGCATCTGTAAAAAGGAAAATAATGTCACTCCTATTTTTTAACATTTCATTTCTACCTGCGGAATGGAGAACAGTGTGGAATGAAGGCCTGAATATCTGTCTCAGGAATACATGTAGTTCTCAGGTGGGGGRAGAGCAGTGAGATCCCTTTCGTGTTCTGCTTTCCAGTTCACCACAAAGAGCTACTCTTGAAGCAGCCAGGAACACTCCTTTCCCCCAGGCTCGAAAGCAATCCTATCTGGGAAGATCTGCCCTGCTACTTGGCTGAGAGACAGGATTCAAATGGAATTATTCCATATGACATGCTGATGCCAGCTTCAGATCTGRGTTTTTCTTTCTTGGTCTTTTTTAACCTTAGACTTCCCAAGTTCCTTATAAATCTTGGTTTAATTGAATATTGAATTGGTTTTGAGGTATCAGTAGTTATGGAGATTTTTATTTTCATTCCTTTAGGTTAATATAGCTAATTTACATTTCCTTTCAGGAAGATTTAAGCTGTTCCCAACAGACAGTGGAAAGCAAYTGCCATGTGTGTAAAAATATCTGGAAGATCTTGATGGGAAGAGRGAATTGAGTTACCTTTATATGCCAGTAAATGAAATCAAAACTCCATATGGCTATTTGCTATTATTTTGCTCTACTATTAATCAGGCTTGTAGGGAAACCCAAACTTTCAAGCTATCAAGCCTTTTTCTAGCTATTTTGCCTTCATTGGATGTTCTTCCTRTTTCTGCAGTTTTCCTCTTAAGCTTCATGCCCTAGCCGTGGAAAATGTGCTACCCACTTTCTGTCTTACGTGGCTGTGCTGATGCCGCTGWTGTGAAACATCTCCCCCCATTTCTTTGGTTACTTACGATTGCAGAAACGTGGAGAAAGTATCATTGGCTATTCTCCCTCTATCTTACATCCCAAATGTGCAGCACAAAGCACACAGCCATTGTTAAATGAAGTTTTAAGAAGTATAAGAATGAGTTTATAAAACATCAGCAGTAAATAGCTTGTTATTAATGTTTTGGAAAAAAAAAAGTAAGATTAAAGCAGCCGCTCCTTTTGGCAGAAGGAATGAGCAGGGTGGAAACTAGACATCAAATTGCTGATTCAGAGTTTGATCCCAGATGTGGGAGGATAAATCTTTCTGGAGTTCCTCATAACTCACTGAAATTAGGTAGGCTGGTCCTGCCTGGGAGCAGCAAATGGATTAGATCAGCATGGGAGAACAGATAGATAAGAAGTACCTGAATGACTGTGGTTTAAAAGAAGCTAAAGAAAAGGGATTTGCAAAGACAGTAATTCGTCAAAAAGTAGGAAATTTAATTGGTTTCTGAGGTATTTCTTTGAACAGTATTCAGTTGTTACAAAGGGGGTTTGAAACACCACCTATGACAGTGAATTGGAACATGCACTGGGCATGTATTGGTGTTACTGGTACAGGTGTTCAGTGTACTGTGAGCTCTGATGTAGCTTGTAATATCAGAACTTCCTAAAATCACTGAATTATCTGTTTAGTTTACTTTATGTAAAACCTCTCTATCTATCTATCTATCTCTTTAATTGGAGCACTAGTCCCTGAGCCTTTTCACAATATTTTTAAATTCTTGGAAGATACTAGGAAAAATTAGAGCAACTTAACCTGTAAAGYATTATAGTTAATACTTGTGTGCATGTCATAGATATCTAGAAATATTCTGATTGTTTTCTTACTAATTTTCTCTTTGCAGATACATTTCATCAGCTCATGAATGGAAACTTAAAAGACTTTATACAAAATATATGCAAAAATGGAAACTTCATCCTTACTATCCTCCTTACACGATGAATGCAGATCAGACAACTATATTGAACCTCATTACAAGGAATGGTACCGAATAGCTATTGAYGCTCTGATTGAAGGAGGTTTAGAAGCTTACAAAGAATTTCTTTCCAAAGAGAGATGCTCAGAGTTCCTAGCAGATGAGGAAATTGATTATATTTTGAACAATGTTCACAAACTTCCCCAAAACACAATTTATTCCTCTAACCATGCCATTGATGACACCTCTTCCTCGGGAACCTATTGGCCCATTGAATCAGATGTGGAAGCTCCAAATCTTGACTTAGGTTGGCCGTATCTGATGCCTGGAATTTCTGGTGGCACAAATATTGATCTGCTTTTTCATCCACCACGAGCACAGCCTTACACCATAAAGGAAACCGTTCGGAAGATGATACGAGATGCAAGAAAGGTAAACATAAAAAATAATAATGGGGAAAAAGTGGCAATAATAATAATATTGATGCTTCATTACAAGGTTTTTTTAATTTTTTTTTTGTCCTGGCAGGAAAAAAATATCTGGTTGCTCCCAATTCAGTCAGAAAGGTTTTTCCACACTGAGATCAGTCCTTTGGTGTCACATGGACCAGTGTTATTAACACTAATTCAGAGGGATAAGGGGTAAATTGGAGGGATTAATTAATATTACCATGATAATGAATAATACCATTTTACTGTAATGCTGACCAATGATGAGAAATTTGTGGATATATCAGCACACCTTTTCTTTTACCTCAGTTGAATGTACATCAAGTGATACAATTCTGTATAAGTTCAGGATTTATACTAATGTTTCTCTCTTGCATCAGTGCTGACGTGCATTGATTTGGCACAGCAGACAGTTAAAAGAAAACAACACTTCAGTGTACATCTGATTCATGTACCTTGAGAGTCAGGTTTTGTGATTTTTGCATGTCCTTGTGGAAATCGAAGCGAACTCAGAATGAAAAAAACAAACTAGACTGAGGCAACAAGGAAATAAATTTYACTTGTGTATCTTGCCTTCATTACAGATTAATGACTAGAAATTTGGACATTTCTCCAAATGTACTTGTCTCCACTTAGGGGCACTTGTATCTTGGATTTCCTATGGCACACCCAGCTTACACTTTAGTGACAGAATGTTTTATGTACAAACCACCTTTTGTTCTCAGTATGTTAGTTTAAAACTTCTAAGTTTTAAATTTTTAAAACAATGTCAGTTAAAAAAAAATCAAAAAATGTATTTGCATGAAGATCTGTTTGGCACTGGGTCATAATACCTCTTTAACAGATATGACAAAGCATCAGAAGTATTTCTAGCAAGTATGTCACACTCTCAAATTTTCCCCATGAAATTCAATTGTGTTCTGCATGACTCTATGAGCTTTAAATAGGTAGAATGGGCTCTAGCTCACATAYATCTGTAAACACTTCAGTGGCTGAAATATGTATGTAAATGTGTGCTGTAGAAATGGACTGAACAGGGTGGGGAAGGGAAGGACTGTGTCTTTTTACATTGTCTCTGCTATATTTAGATAAAGSATGTAATTTGTTGCCATAATAGAGTTATCACTAGGCCTTTTATCCTGCAGTTTATAATTTAGAATGACTGTATGCTCACGGAAGAGTTAATTAATTCTCTTCCTCTTTGTCCTTTTCAGAGAGAGATTTGGTGTTTTCTGTTTTGGTATGTAATGACTGTGACTTGCCCAAAATACTCTGTCAGCTACAGCTGCTGACCTACCAATGTATCCACTGTGAGGGAAACAACAAAAACACAGTTAACTCTTTTGACAAGAGTAGTTCAGTTTTGCTACAAGGTCTTGAAATGCCATGAAAACRCCATTTCCCCTTAGTAGGTCCTTGGAACGGAGCTATGGAAAAAAAATCGGTGTGATTCTTGCTTCTCTTTTGAAGAAGGTTAAATGCATARTGTACTGGCTTCCTGATGTGCTTGTGGTGTTTCAACTTTATAATGAGGATGTTTTATGTGTGTCACTGTCAAATCTGACAGCTGAAAGGTTTGTTTAGTTGATCAGCACAACCTCAACATCAACAACCATAACACTTTTGATACAGTGATATAGGGTGGTTGCTTCAGGGAGCAGCAATTAAATCTAAGAGACAAAGCGTTGTTCAGCCTCTTCTGTCTGCAGATGCATAGGAAAGTTTAAAGGATTTCTAAGTAAGGTAAAGTATTTAAAATGTGCTCAGTAGGCAAACACTTTGTAAAAAGGCTAGCATACTTCTCCTAAGCCACTTTAAAAAATGTAGTTATATTAAACAGGTGTCTTTGTTATGTAGTAGTAGAGATGTGTAGTCTTGAGAATATTTAAAGACAGTAGGATAATGTTAAACATGGAAAACAGAAACCTGTAAAGAATAAATCAACAAATCATGTTCAGCCAACAAAGCTCTAAACAAAATTGATGGGAATTTCAACAAACTTCTCTGTGAAAATAAATASGCTGCTGGAGATGGGCTTTTTTCATAGCACCTAAATTTAAGCACCGGGCCTGAGTGTCTGCATTGGGGCATTGATTTCCCTGGGCTACCTGAAAGCTCAATCTAGTAGGAAGCCAACTCCTACAAGATCAAGGCAGAAGATATTTCTGCACTGATTCACTCCATGAAGGAACCCATTTGATGTGTATTTATATGTATGAACTATCCCAAAAATTCATGGAGGAGACTGAGCCACTTGAAACCTAGATTCTTTTGACTATTGGGAGATATATAAGGATGACACTATTAGTGGACTTATTCTTGACCTCTTTCATGCTTGATGCATCACAGTGTCACTCCTTAAAGTGATTATTACCTATGTTAATTTTAACCTTAAGAAGATGTTGTAAACAACATTAAGCAACTTGCTTGCCAATTGATTTTTTTCCCAGCTAAAGAGGAAAATCGTTTGTAAGGCCATACTACACTAGACTAAAATCAGTGACTATGGGAAAGTGCGGTAATAAAATCTTGTCATATGTTTCTTGGATATATAATTAGTATAAAAATTACAGACATTGTAAAGTACACGTGATCTATTAATGGAATTCTTTCAGAAAAGGATCAATACTGTTAAATCCTAAAAAAAAAAAAAAAARCGCTAACCATTTTAAAGAGATGAATCCATGCTTGTGATGTTGTTTCTGAACTTATGTTAGAGCAGGGAAACTGTATTGTGCGCAGCATGGCGTTACATTGCCATCTACACACTACAGCACTTCTGTGGGATAGATGTGATGTTAGCAGAGTGCCTTAGGTCAAACCAAGATGTCAACAAAATTGGCTTACAGTTGGTGTAAGTAGACCTCATCTCTAAATGATAGAGCTTGCCAGCCTCCCTCCTTTGTCAACATAACCTGTGTTCACACAAGGAGGCTGTTTGGCMTGACTGTGTCAACTGGGGCGACACGAAGCTTTTTCACATGTTGATACAACCATGTAAGGGAAAAGCACTGCAAGGTCTGTCTGACCTTACTGATGGGGACTTTTGTAAACAAGCGGGTAGCCTTACTTCTCTTATGTTTTGGAGGCCACTACCTTTAATCATTGGCAGGTTTCCGGCTTCTCTGAAGCTCGAGGTGCTCCYACAGCCTGACTCATCACGGCTGGGCTGTCTGAGCAGCAACTGATAATGTTTAGCAGTTTTTACTGAGATTATTCATCTGGGAAATGGTATCAAGATCATTRCTCATCTGTGTCAGGTTATGGTGGGTTGATGCTGGTTAACCACTTCCTTCTTTTAGTACAGATGGAACTTCCTTCTTTCAGTACGAACTATCACAGAGACTTTAATAATKAAGTGCTCTCTCTATGAATTTTCTTGTGAGTTGCCTCAAAACCATCAGTTATGAGGCTTGTACATGTGTGCAGGAAACATCTTGTACTATTTTCTCAGGTGTGATTGACAGCGTGAGGCAGCAGGGRAAGGACAGGGCAGAGCACCAAAGGGACCTTCTGGCAGTGTGTTGTTCTCCTATTCTAGTARCTAGATTCCTCTGTTGACCATGGAGACGTTTCTACACAGTTTTAGAGAGAAGGCACAGCTGAGTTGTTCAGACTAATATCCAAATAAGGATCTGCTCTTCCTGGAGAGAATTAAAACTGTTTTCTGAAGAACCATGTTGTTTAGACAGTCCAAWGGTTACTGACTTGTAGCACAGGCCAGAAAACACTTAAAGACTTTCCTTACATACTTTTGCGATTTGTGATGGAATTTATGAAGTTTCCCATTATTCAAGAAATATGCAATACTTTTCACTGATTTTGTTATATTCAAATAGACTGGGAGTCATAAGAGTGGGCTTATGAAGTCAGTGATATTTKTAAGAATATTTTAAAAATATAATTGCTTAGAAGCTTAAATAAAAATTTAGATGGTTAGTGTATTATCATTTTGGAAAATAAAAAAAAAGGCAGTTGTTTTTGCTGAAATACTCAAGATTGGGTTTTTAATGAGAAAAGTTGCAAAACTTGGACCCTTGGGAAAGAATTACATTATACACTGTAAATGAGTGTAACTTGTTATTAGTCTTGCTGGACACACTGTAGGTAAAGCACTTAGTTAAAACTGTTTTCCTCAGAATTCTTGTTATGTTATCTTGAGAGTTATGTTCAAAATGTAATGCCTGTGTTGTTTTCTAAAGCAGTGGACCTAGTCAAACAAAAACAGTTGACTCATTTTACAAATATATGAGAAGGAAAACATTTTCTTTTACTTTAGTTTTTTTTTTAATATTGTCTTGTATTGTTCCAGGCAAGAGTGAAAGGTTGTTCATCATTATTAGAAAAAAATGATTTACTATTAATTCATTATTATTCAGTATTAATTATGATTCATTATAGTTCAYTATTAATTCACCATTATTTACTGCTAATCTCATTTGGTCATGTGTATAATACAATAAYAATAGTCTAGTACTGTCTGCAATCKGTTATGAAAGAAAATCAAATTCTTACATGCTTATATGAAGAGTGATGTTTCTATACAGAAAAAAACTTGTAGAATATGGATATGTTGGGCAATCTTTTATTACTCTTTCAACAATACCCTTTGCCAGCTGTTTTAAATATAATTTGAACACTGATGGGAACAATGATAATGAATTGTGCTTGTGGCAATGCTTGTCTTAGCTCACTAATTGCATCAGTTCAAGCAGATGAGAGAGGGGCTGCACATTTTTGTTTGTAAAAACCAGAGCAATTTGCTGAATTTGGGGAGACAGAATAGGTAAATGCAGTAGCTGTCGCACTCCTTTTCTGTATTATCTGTAAAGTGTTTGATAATCAGTGGATATCTTTTTTTTTTTTAGAGTAACTTTTAGAAATACTCAGTTTCCAGCTGAAAACATATAGGCAACATTTTCCCTGCCGAGATGTTCTTCCCCACAAGGATTTTAGAAGGTGCCCTTTGGTTCAGCTGCTCTGCTGAAGAGTCACTTTATCATTGACTTCCTCTCAACTTCTGTTAAAAGACTTCCTGATATCTGAAAACCAGCATGGCAGCCATGTGTATGGTTTCCAGGTGAAACATTGTTTTTGGTTGGTGATAGATTTATTTCAGAAAGTGAGGTCATGTCCCAGCTTTTCTGATTGCACAGAACATGTGCCGTGTGTTGGAAGAGGACCCCTCTTGCTCTTGTTGCTATTTTGTGATCCAATATCAATTTTTTTGTCATCACAAAGTAATGCTRCTCACAACAAATAATTATTTCAGGTATTTTCTCTGCTTGGCTTTGCCTTTGGACTCTTCACATCATTTTACTTGCCTGTCCTCTTCTCTCCCTCTCCTAGTTCCCCTGTGTGAGGGTAGTCCCAAGCAGTCCCAGTGCCAGCAGAGAGGGCTGTCATCCATGGGACACATCTGCAAGCAGTTTTATAATCTGGAAAACCTGGGACTTATGTGAAATGCAGTTCTTACGTGCAATTGCTCTAAATAATGAATTCCACAAATTTTCCTCATAGCGCCCCTGTTTCATGGGAAGGATCCAAAATTAAAAAGCAATCATAGTGCAGAGCCTGGGGACTTTTGACTTTTGACATCTTCAATACTTGCAYTAAAATATGTAACTAAATAATTTATAGTTTTGCCATTTTTATGTCATAACTGTGCTAATGTGTTATCAAAATATCACACCTCCTTGATGAATTTAGAAATGGAATAGGGAAGATTAAAGGCCAGATATGGAACGCAGCAATATTTCTTTATAGATGTCTGTCTCATTCACATGTGTATGTTTTAGAGCAGTTTCTTTCATTAAAACATTTTCTCTCATTGACATAAATCTCTGTCAGTCAAAACAAAAGTRCCATTAAGAAGTCATTCACGCTTTTTGCACATTCAGTAGATTAAAGTGTTCTTTATCATATTCAACAATAGCTTTGTGCTGCATTATGCTGAAGCAATTACAGATCAAAATATGCTATAAATACAAAACTGTTGATTTAAAATAATTTTGCCCAGGCGGAAGGCTTCTTTCAATGCTCAGACTAGTGTATTTGGGTTTTGTCCCCCTACTTTTCTTGCTCGTAAAAAAAAACTGATAATGTTGAACTGCTGTTTTAGTTTGTCTGAATTCCTCTCCTGGAGAGATACCAATTTTTTRTTTTTTTCAGCCAGGAAACAATCTTACCAGAAGAACTATAGCCTTAATCACTTCACATTCATAAATCCATAAGCCTTTTTTCATCTCTGCAGTTTTAGCATAGCTTTTGAACTCAAGGTCGCTTTCCAACATAGCCAGTGATGCTCTGAGTGGGACAGATTTAGGGGGATTTAAAACTTCGAGTTTGTTATATATCAGAATTTGGAAACTAAAATATTATATTATCTGTAGTAGAATTTCAAATGAGCATACGTTGGTGTGCTGATACCTGCAATACTTCAGCAGTATTTGTGTAACAGTGTGATAGAATCTACATAGAAAGTAGAGAAGYGCTGACAAAACAAAAAAAGTTCAAAATTTCCCATGCTTCTGTTTGGAAGGAGTGGGATTGCATGCCAGTRAGTTACATATATTAAGTTTCCTCATATATCAGATCTGAATAGAAGTATCTACTTCACTTGTAATTATTTCAGAACTATTTGCTTAATGCTGCATTATTTTCCTTGAGGAGTACTATGAGTATTCCAGTACAGATGATAGAAGGCTCAAAGTACACTTCATTATTTACTTCTCTAAAAGAAGTGCGGACCTTGCCATAGACAYAGTTTAGCCAGTTGATAAAGTGTGTCTATAACCATTTCCTAATGAAGATACAATAAAATTGCAGTAGAAGTTAAAAGTCCACATTTTCAGAAATGCTGTCAACRTGSTTGAGACCTCAGAGGGCTTTTGCTYTTTGAAACCCTGCTGTAATTTACCTTTGGAAGGAAGCATTGGCAATCACAACCATAACAGGGTGTAGCTGGTGCTGAGCTTGGTACTTTACTGTAGGATGTGCAGACATCCATAAAATGACTCACCTCAACAGAGCTGTTCACAACAAATAAATTCAAGATCTGGCCATGGCTTTCTTGATCAACAGTTAACAATTTTTCAGTATAYAGTTCACTGATCAGTAAGCCAGCTGAATTTATAGTAGTGTTATTTGCGTTATAAATACAGAGTTACAAGCAACCAGACTAGCTATCTCTGCTTTCTTTGCCCTTGTTTGTCATAATTTCCCATATCTTGGGTGTTTGCTTTCTGAAGCAGTAAACACTGTTATGTTTCACTGCATGTCTGTATATCGTTCATGTTACGGGAGTCATAGTCTTCCTGATAGTACAGACACACACACTACTACAATATAAACAGTTGATTCAAAATTTATATGCTCCCTTTATCCTTAGTSAGCTAAGAACATAACGAAAGTGTGTGCAGTTTTATAGATGAGACTACTGAGACACATTGAGCATTAAATGAATATAAATCACAATATTTTTTTTTTAAAGATGCAGTTATAAACCAAAAGCCTGAGAGTATTATACATTAGCAAACAATACTCRGAGCAAGTAGGGGCCATTTTTAGTTGATGGTAAAAATTACAGTTGTGCATTTGTAGTTATGCCAATGAGTTTCTGACGAATATCAGAACTTTCCTGATAAAAGCTGCAAACCGTGGCTTCGTAATGCTTACTTTTCAAATATATTTGTAAAAGGATAAAGTTCTTTCTTAGCTTCAGATAAGGAGGGTGTATCTTTTAAGGCATTTACAGAGTGTTCTCTTACCTTATCTGGGAGTGGATTATCTTAAGCAGTTCTGTCTCTTGGTCTGGAGTGCTTTGTGCTGACTGCCCAGAAGATGTGTGGTGTGAGGAAACCAGAACAGATTTCTCAAAAACAGGGTCCCTGGTGACCCCTGCTTTCCCCAGCAAGGCATGTGGGCATGTAGCTGGCTTCAGAAAACTTTTTGGTGCTTCTGTTATCCAGGGATTTTTGCTAACTGCAGCACCAGATCTCCTCAGACCTTTTCACTTGTGCCAGGGATCCTGCTGTCAGAGATGAAACTGCATGATAGGATAATGTGAGAAGTTCTGCGTCGTATCTGTTAGAGATGAAAAGAAAACTTTGATATCTGCATCATCCACTAGCAGTCAGGCTTGAACAGTAGCACAGGATTGTGTGTTCAGGTAGCCAAATAGGTGTGCCTTCAGTTCAAACGGCAGATAAAACATCTCATCCTTATTTTCATGCTGTTTCCTGGAGCTGCAGGCACTCTTTGCTAAAAAAGCTGCACTTCAGCTCAATAAATTCCCTTTATTGCTTAAGCACTAGGTAAAACATGAATATCACATTGGAATTCAGGTGAATCTCAGTGGCATCAGCCCACGGAAGGTGTTGTAGTTAGTGTTTTTCTTTAGGCTTTTGATGCTTGATAAGCCAGAAATAATACTGAGGATGAGATTAAATAGCCAGCACAGAAGAAAAGTATGACCCCCAGTGGGACCTTTCTCAGGAGGTGCCCGCTAAGGGACTAAGTTCTTCTTGAACTGTGCAGAATTCCCTGCCAGCAAGCTGTGCCTTCTGATTGGAAACATCAGAGACAGCAAACAGAAGTTAACAGTGTCAAGCCAGCAAAATTGATTTGCTTCAAATGCCACGGCAATACTGCTTGTCAAAGCAACTAGGTCTCCATCCAGCATGACAGAGCACAACAATATCTGAAGCTGTCTGCTGTTCTGGTAATTTCCTGTCACTGACTAATGGTGGATTAGCACAGACATGCAATAATTGCCTGAAAAGTCATTGTTAAAGGGCGTGGGTTTTTTTTTTAAATAATAGGCCGGTCTGTGTGGCTGCACGGAATATGCTTGATAGAGATCAGTAACTTGTGTTTGCTGAGGATGGGCCTAACAATATAGCCATCTACAGGTCTAACTCTTACAGCCATATGTACTCTAACAAATCTACAGAAAGTTGCTTTAAAATGTAACAAAAGCTATATTATTTTGCTCAAGGGTTGTACTTTTGAAATGAGAAGTCTAAGGATAGAGATGAAATGGGGAATTATGACTGATTCTTCTGTAGTTTTATTTACTTGCTATCATTATATTTCATGTTTTAGCATAACATAAGCACCAGTAATATCGTGGTTTACAATGKTTTTTTTGATGTACAATGATTGCAGTTATATCATCTATAGTGCTAATGAATTCTAGATTATTTAATGTCATTAAGCCACATGTGCCAGAAATCTCATTAGTCAGGTGATTTGATTTCTTATGCATAAGTTTAATGATGGAAGTTCAGTCCAGATTTGAAATGCCATGATATGAGATTGCAATCTCCCGTTAGAGGATTTCTGTCCCAAGTAAAGGCTCCATACTTTGTCTTGAAGTTAGAGGACTTAATGTCTTTGCAATGAATTCTTGAGAGCTTGGGAATCTCTTCTGTGTACATGTCAGAGCCTTGCAAAGCCAGAASTCCAGGTGTTTTTTGGAGGAAGGGAATAAAAAGAAGGGAAAGATATGCTGGTTTTGGGTGTTGGGAAAGAGGCGTGTCAGAGGAGCAGGGATCCCTGCTTGATTCTTATTAGAAGCCAGTGCAGCAGCTAAACACTGTTAAACCTTCTGAGGGATCATAACACTCTGGAGCTTGCACCCAGGGTGAAAATGCTGGCAGCTTGAGTTTACTGGAGTCTTACAGCATCATGTGGAAGGGGACAGCTTAAGACATACACAGATGGATCAATGTTTTTATCAGCCAGGCTCTGCTCCGTGTGGTGAGCGTTGATCAGAATCAGCTCCCTGAGAATCTGTGTCAAAGGGATGGGAGTAAGGCATGAAAGCTGTGTGTATGGAAGTGACCATACTTGCAGTATGATAGGAAACCTACACATTTTTGGGTTTAGATCCTCTTTCCTTGCCCTCCTTCTTTGCCYCTCACTCCAGCTCTATCCCTTGGACAGCCCTATCTCCCTCTCTCCTTTCATTGTGCACCTTAGATGGGGGTGAATGTTTGCTGCCTGCTCTAGACTCTTCTGCATCTTTCTGGAACACAGTTCCAGGTGTGACATCTGGGAATAATTCCTCCTTTTTTGGTCAACAAAGAAATGTGGCTGCCCTGGAGGATGCCAGTCAGCAAACCTGAAGACAGTGCTTGCAGCACAGTGTTTGTGTTCATTCCCCATCCTCTGTCACTCCCAAGAGGAGCTTGTAAAACACCACAATGATGAYGGAAACAGAGCGATGCTTTCCAACTGATGGTCAAATCAATTTTATTGCCAGGTTTCTGATTTTTGCTATAAATTGCATATCTGACATTAAGTATTGGAGAGGGATATTTTCTGAGTAGGACTGTCTTACTGATGTTTTTGGCAAAAATTACAAAGTTTAGAGATTGAGCACTTGTGTATCAGAAACGACAGTAGGCTGTTTAATTACAACCGTGACTTTTATGCATAACTGATTTTAATCTCATTTTGTCAAACATTACATCTGATGAAACTTGAAAAGAATTTTTAGGAGGATATTTAGTAAAGGGCAGAGAGACAAGAATGTAGTATCTGCTCAAAGACACTTCTTCAAGCAAAACTGGATCCCTCATTCTGAGGATTTAAATACTGTAATTTGTGTATGTGAGAGGTTCCATTAACTTAACRTGCATATGTTTGCAGGATTGATGCCTAGGGATATGGCCGTATATCATTAAGGATCTGATTTTGAAAGTTTAATTAATCTCTTTCTCTTAAATCATGCCACAGTACATTTGTAATATAAAATRAGTTACATCTTCAGGTGATTGCATCCACTGCAAGTAGTTTTTTTATCCTAAATAAAAACTATGTTGAATATCTGAATATCTGAAACTGAAGCAAAGCCATGACGTCGATGGAATGCTTTCCTTTCCCCAGGTSCTATTCCATCCCTTTACTGATCCCTGCATTCAGGCCCAGGACCCACAGAAGCAGGATGGATGCACAAAGGAATGTTATAGAAGATAGGCTGATCCCTTCAAAAGAAATACATAAGCGAGACTAATTTTTCATGTTGATACATAAAGAGCAAGGAGAGATTTTGCCAGTATAGAATGTCTATAATAAAACATTTTATTTTGTAGTTTCTTGTAAATGGCCTCAACCAAAATGTTTAAGTCCTCAGCTAGCAAACCTTAACGGGGGATACAGGCTTAATTACATTCTACCATATTACACATGCTTACTGGGCTTATGTACACTGCCAGGAAAATTCCATGGAAAAATTTCTCAATTTGTACTCTTAAGGTTTTAAAAATTATTGCAAAATGTATTGCAAAAAGCACATGGRCACTTTTTCATGTATGCTGGCATGCAAGTAAGAAAAACAAAAGAAAAGCCAGTTAGAAGTGAACATCTGGAATTTAGTTATTGTGGTAGAACTGTCCAAAATAGTTTATGGATTTTGTTTTTTAAATGGTCCATATTTTTAAATTAAAACATCATCTCGAGAAATGGACAGTTTTGACATGTTGGTACAAAATGGTGTATCACAGATAGGTGAACCTATTTTGAGTTTTCTTAGTGGTGTTTCAAAAAATTCTAGGGATCAGAATTTCCTAATTGCTAAATTCTGTGGAGAGACATTGCTCATACTGTCTGAGGAGGTTATTTGCTAAATTTAATTATACAAAGTAGTCCTTTGAGACATAAAGTAAAAGGAGAAAGCATTTCAGGTTAATGTGTTACTGTCTAGTTTGTAACTCAGCTATCTATTTTTAAGGTAGTAGACTGCGCATAACAAAGATACAGATAATTAGAAAAGGGAAAATATTTAATTTCTGAAATATGTAAGAATCGTAATTTAATGCAGGGACTGAAGTTACAAAGCTGAGTGCTCTACCTGAAGGCATCATTAGAAGCTGATCCTTGTCAGATGTTTTTAAATGGTATGTAATTATTTTGAAAATACCACAAACAGCTAGGTTTTTTAAGATTTTTGGGGATTTCCAGCTAAGCACACTCGTTGAAACGTTCYAGTAGCACAGTTATGGTTACCTGTTGTGGAAAGATACTGAATGAGAAACAAACATGCATTTTAATTCGAAACTCAGAAATCTTTCTGACTTTTTTAAAAGAAGTAACAGTAGCATTTCATTTCACCCTGTTGTTCACACAGACTTTCTRGTTTTAAAATCTCAAATGGAACTTAGTCGGAGCTTCTTGTGTGCTTGTGGGGATTCATAATGTATATAGTGCATGCAAAAAGAAGCACACATAGGTTTAAGCATAATTTTTCCTTACTAAATTGATCTAAATTTGGGCAGACTGTTTGATTGGTCTTGGCTGAATGTGTGTCAAAAATCTCCAATTTTCCCTAAAGAAAAGAAATCCCTGATATGGTACAAAAAGCTTCTTGCTGATTCCTATTGGAGGCATTGCTGTCCTAACAGTGGAGATGTTTCTGATAATTATGCTAAATGTACTTCTGGTTGGAGATTATTTAAGAAAAAACACTTTGACCAGACTTTAAGCTACTTCTCTAGTGAGGAGAAATTTGGAAATATAGAAAGTATTGTAACATAAAAATTAAAAATAATCCAGTMCTTAATTTGTTTTTCTGATTTAGTGACTTCGACTGATTGTCCTAAATTACAGTAAAAGTACACTGGTTTGCATTTTTTCTTTTTCAACAGCTATGAATTAAGCAATTACTCTCTAAGTAACAAGCATTGAGCTGTCCTGGTTTTGTTGGTAAGTTGCTAGTCTGTAGCTCTAAATTGGATTTTGGCATGAAACACTAAAAATGTAAAGCATCCTGTTTCGATCAATTTTATGACTAAAATATATAAACCAAATAGGAGAAATCTCTTTACCTGTTGAAAAAAAAGAAGAAAAAATGAAAAAAAAAGAAAAAAAAAGAAGAAAAATATTTTTCAATAATCTTTATTAACAGGTTACAAAAYATTTATATAAATACATACACATAAACACACACACTGGAATTTCATTGAATAGCTTGCTGTCAGCAACTGCCACAGGCTGAAATGCAGAACACCTATGAATATGATGTATGCTGAAAATCCTTCATTGTAATTATGAACACAGTTAACTAAATTAATGCATTATGAAAATTGAGAATGGTATTTCACTTAGGACATTTTAATTAATTTCAAAGTCACAGCTGGCTCTTGAAGGTCAGCAGGTTGTCCAGGAAGGATTTTAACATTAATAAACTGTACGCTCTTTTTTCCTTCCATTCTCAAATTTGTTCGAAGCCACAAAACCAAGAAAATCWCAATTTAAATGTTTCGTTAGTTTTCAAGTTGTAAAATATTCTTCGGTGTTTCACAGAATCCGCARTTTTTGCTTCCTTGGTCTTTTTAGGCAGGACTCTTTGCACTACATCTAGTGAGAATTCCTATGCTCCATGTTCATTCCCCTCAACATCCCAGTGGCAGGGCTTTAGTTGTGAGCTCATTTGTAGAGACATGATCTCCTTATGAGACTAGAAGTTATTCTGCTGTTTTTAATGAATGTAGCTGTTTTTTTTTAAAAAATCAGTCTTCTGTACTTCTTGATTGTGTGCTGCTGCTTGCATGTGTTCATATRTCCTCTTCATGAGCCTTGTGATTGCTTTCCTTTTCAGATATAATTTTCTAATTCATTTTACTGGAAGTTATTTTGAAAAAGATCTGGATAAACTTGAGCCTGTGGTCTGTGTTTGTATCCTTTAAAATCTCATAGCTATTTCGGCCTCTCCTATTAATCTTTGTAGCCATTTCCAGACTGCAAAATCAGCAGAGTCTGATAAAACTGAGAGATTCACATGTTTTGATGTTAGAAGGGATTRTACTGATAACGACATCTGACTCCCTGCACAACACAAGCCTGATAGTGTTGCATTTCCAAAGAGTTGATACTAAGAATAAATCTGACTTTAAAATATGTGGGTGCGAGTCTTACCGTCACCACTTCTGAGTAACTAATCCATAATTGCTCAGCAGATAAGATTTTTTTTTGACAATTACTTTTCTCTAAATGATGGAATTTACTTCAGAAAACCCGTGTTGCAAGCCCAGACCAAGCCTGCTTGAGCTTTCTGCTTGTGTATCTCATCACTCAACACGACAGACAGCCAAAAGAGAAGGTACAGAGAATTCTAAATGCAGGACTAGAGGGTGAGGTGAAGCTTGGGCTGCTTCGAGGCTGCAGAGGTTGCTTTCACAGGGTCCTTGGGATGCTCAGCCTGCCCATAAGCGCTGGCTGTTTGCCTCTGAGGGTCTGCTCACACAGCAGGGATCAGTGTACCAGGACACTCCCGATGAGCAGGGCGTCTTCACTCCTGGGAGCATCACCTTGGCGTGACCAGACTGTTTCCAGCAGCAATGGGCTGACTCAGGTGTCCCTGCGCTGGACAGCAGTGACACGCACATGCACACGCCCTGTATATTGTCAGTTTCCCGGATGAAAATAGACACAATTTGTTATTCCCGCATTTAGGGAATGGTTTGCGCTTTACAGAGGAAAGGTTTTCAGTGTGCATTTAAGAGGATTTTAAAAAGATGCCTATTTTTTCTGGCAATTCTTCTAGAGTCTTTTATGGCAGAGAAATAGAAGCTTCATTAAATTTGTGATTTGACAGGTTGTAAATAACATTACTCTATTAAAAATATATTTCTATGCCAGTATCTTCTGGAACTGGATAAAATGTGAGGGATTTACATGCTTTTGTAAGTTCCATTTTTATCTATTCAAAGGTCTGTTAAATCCTTTAAAAATAGTTTTGTTTCTATATTTTAATTTTTGCTGAATATAAAAGTTTTGTGATTAAATACATTGGTCTAGGACTTGCAAGACTTGTATACAAATTCCTTGTAGAATCCAGACTCCTCATCTATAAATATGAATATTAGAGTGATTTGTGGAAACATACATGCGTATGTGGAAACTACATGCGTAGTTTGGGGTAATCATGTGCTAGGGGTAGGGAACACAGTTTCAGGAGCTTGAGCTGAAATCTRCTTTTTTCAGGTGCTTCCAGTGGTTTAAAACCTTAGATTTTGCATCAATCTTTTGTGTACTTGTTTTGTCCATAAGACTGTTTGTTTGCTTTAGATCATTCAAGCAGAAATATTTCAGTAATGTCCAAATACAAAACAGAGTTGTTTGCTTTCCCATTATCTGCCCATATTCTGATGCTTTTTTTTCTCACAATAGTCCTCTATATATCAGTGAAAAACAAGAAAATAACTTTTTTGCTGTTCACTTGAAATAGTGTTTCTAATTTAGGCTGCATTTCAACAAACACTCAGTCACCCACAGAAGTGTCACGAAAGTCTTACCTTTGCATTCCTGATTCTTGTTTCGTTGCAAAAATTGCTCCTATGTCAACAAAAATGATGTAGATTGCATTTCCAAGATTGAAAAGAGACTGGAGTATCTTTTAATTACCAACTGCTGGTCACAGTTAACCAAAAATTAACTTTGAAAAATTCCTTCCTGACAGCTGTACCTCACATCTCAAGTCAGTGCACACTGCACCAGCATCTGAAAGCAAGTTCAGAATTACAGAGAAAGACTCTGAGGAATAGGAGAAGATGTATGCCTTTTTAAGTGAGCAAGAAAAAAAAAGGATAAAAGCTGTCCTGTTATTACATCTGAAATTATTGCTCTTTCTTTATTTTGTCAGTACAGTGCTGGTTTGAAACTTTTTATCGAAAGGAAAAAGGCAAATAATAAAGTTAATGTTTTTCAGTCATTGTGTGTGCATGTCTGTGCAATCCTCTCCATTCAGATGTTCACACTGTGCTACAGAAAGCATGGATTTCAGGCATGCACACATATACAGGGAGCATAGCAGTCTGGTATGGGGAGAGCCTTTTGTCATGAATTTGGAATGAGCAGATTACTCAATGGAAGAGAATTTCTGAGATCTGAGAGGTACTTTGTAAGAACAAATATTTATCTGAAAGGCACTAGTTTGCATTGAAAAGCAAAACTTTTCAAAGTGTTCTAGGAATAAAATGCTCACCTTTCTTCCACAGATGTGTACTGCAGGTTCTCATCTCCATCCTTATTTCAAGCAGTTAAAGTTACCCAGTATATTTAGCTATTAGCATGCCTGACACATTTTTCAACAGAACCAATTTTCCAACATAACATGGCTTAATGTAAATTCATGGGTAGTTTGGTCCATGGTGTTCCTGCTTTTGCTCCTTGTTATTAGGTTCTGCTTTTGATGGCAAAAGAAGTGAATTTTCCTCTCTGCCCATCACATTTCCTAACATACATACCCTTGAGGTACACAGCTATTCAACGCAGGAGTGTTTTGTGGCTACAGGGGATTCACTGGCACAAATAGGCAGAAAATCTCACAAAGRAAGCTACTGAAGAGCTGCAGTCGGTGCCTCTGAGACTGATTTTATTCTTCCTTCATTCTTAAATCCAGATATCTGCTGGGATGTTTTGGAGGATGCTGCCTTGCTCTAGCAGGAGCTTTGCATTTCTTGGAGATGTTCAGCATGCATCCTGATTAGATCTCTGATTATCATTACCCAGATGGAGGTTAGGAGTGTGTGTGTGTGTGTGTGTGTGAGCTGGCATGCAATGCACATTAGGAGGAATATTTTGTAGAAAGGGGAGTGCTCTCACATGTGTGAAGCTGAACAGTGGAAGACACGTGATAACATTTTTCTCTTCTACCTATTAAAAAAACCAACAACAATATTGATTTGCCATGTTGGTCACTAGCTCATTTGAGTATAAAGGGTTCAGTTTCTTGCGCAATGATAACTCATTTATTTGAATAACTGTTCATTTTAATGGTTCTTGAATGAGTGCTTCATTATGCATCCTATCCTTGTGAGAATGAGAAAAATGAGAGGAGCAGACCGTGAGCACAGGATGACAGTGCCCATCTGTGGCTGAGACAGATGGAATCCAGATCACGGAAGGAAGTCTTGCAGCCTGGCTGTGTTTCTGCTCCTCCCCASATGTGTCCTGGAAATGGCCTAGGGCTCTGATTTAAGAAAACATTATGAATGCAATAAATAGATCATTTTAACCATTTTAAAAACTGTTAAATGGAAAGAGTAGTAGGTAGCAAAGATGGAGTATTACAAATAACCTGATCAGACTTTATCGCAAAGATCAAGTAATCTTTCTGCTAATTTTGCATAATTGCAGCRTCAAATTGSAAGTGATTAAATACTTCTGTGGTCAGAATACACCGAGCTGTATGAAGATCAGTGAAAGTTGATGCTAACTGCATTTATAAAATAATAGTGTCACCAGGATAATTCTTAAGCTGTATGGCTTGTTGTTTGACAAAGATGGTTATTCAAAAGTCAGCTCACATAGAGGCAGAAGAACAGTTGAGCATAAAAAAAATCCATGACAGAAATTAATARGAAAGAAATTTAATTTSTTTAATTTTTTTTTAACTTCTGTCTTAGAATTCYCTTTCTTATCCCTTGACTGGTAACTCCTTCAAATACCTCACTGTCTGTGCAAGATTCATGCTCCAACAAGCATTGTCAGGTTTCACTTAAAAAGCTTTTAGAGGGTCTAAAAATTAAAAAAAAAAACAAAACAATAATTTAAAGCATAGCACCAATACTCAAATTATAAATCTTTAGTAATAATTTTATTTGTAATTATTTTCTCGTTTTATATTTCAAGTGCTGCATTTGATTCAGGAATTGGTTTAGCACCTTGTTTAGTTCCAATTCAATATTCAGTCCGCTGGGGCTACAAGAACTGCAGCATTAGTTATCTTCTTCATTTCAGTCTGTTTCATGGGAGGTTTGAGTAGGGTTTTTATAATTACTTCTCTCTTATTTCAGACATCTTACTCCATATGTTAATGTGCATAAAAATGTGAATCTGTTTTCTTCCTGAAAAGCTGCACATAATTACTTATTAACAAGATTAATCTTTTCTTATCTCTAGGACATTCTACTGATGCTTTCAGACTAGTCTGCAATTATTTTTTTCCTTTTTCATTTAATCTATAATAAATAATCTAGYGTGCCAGGGTAATGGATTTCACCTGAGGATCTGAACATGATTTGCAGACAACAATTAATTAATTAGTTTCAAAACCTGTCTTTAAAATATGYGAAATGGAAATGCAGTCTGCCAGCATACAGTCATTAGCAATATATTGCACAAGTAGCTGTGGCTGCTCTATGAGCAGGTGGTGTAATCTGCTTCTCATGAGTATCAGTGAAGTAGTTTTTTTTTTCTCATGAGTATCAATTGGCAGTAAGTTTTTAAAAAGTAAGTAGTTTAAATCATTTGATTGGGTTGTTTTCTGGCATTCAGAGGTAACTTTGTGCTGTGTGGACTTCCGCGGGCACCATGTCTGTAATATATGCTTCAGAATACTGATCCAACATCATTGCTGTTGCTTTTTTTGCAGCATAAATGTTTCTACAGGTGTTGTCCAGGCATAGTATTTTTACTTATAAGTGCATTCTACTTTGTCCTGTGGCTAAACTGGAAAACTTTTCAAGGTGAACAGAGAACCTGGCAGAGCTAAACCCTGTGGAAACTTTTYATTATTCATCTTCTCTTACTTATACCAAAGATCACTGGCTTTCCTTTATACTGACCCATCACTGACCTGTGACCAGTAATTTTAAACAGCCTGTGTTCTGTATTTTTCTGATTTACCGTAACCGTATTGCTGCTTGAGTTGACYTCCTTAAACGTATTTAGGTACATGTGTAGAATTTGAAATTAGTGGCATTGAAGTAAATAGTAGTTGTGGCGGGAAGCAAAAGCTTTATTGTAAATATCATAATGGTATAGAGATAAAATGTGCAATAAAAAGTGGAGTCTTTTTAAGCTTTTATAAAATGCATAGGAACCCATTTTAAGCCCACATTCAGTATTCAATACCAGGATTTTTTCCAGTCTCAAATTTAAATGAGTTTGGAGTTCCTCCCTTGAAAGGGGGAAGAAGGGACAGGAAGAGAGAAAGAAAGAATTAAGGGAATGAAAGAGTAGAGGGGAAGGAGGGGGAAGAAGAAGTTAGACGAAGGCAAGCAGTGAAGGAAGGGTAACAGAAATGGATCATCAAAATGTAGTGGGTTTGCTTGCAAGTTTGTGACAGCAATATAAAATTTTTTAATATCATTAWGCCTACAAGCTGCTAGAAATACATGCAATCAAAATGTTTTCATTGGAGAACTGCTCTAAACATTTGGCCACTGACCAGCCCTTAAGTGTGTACACCTCATGTGTCTATTATTGACTCTCAAACACATATATGAAGCTGAATACRAAAGCTGTATTTTGAAAAAGGATGAAATAAGCAATATTTGAAAAGGTGTTTTCTGACGGATCCTTCCCTAAATATGTGATTAATCTTATTTCTGTATTGACTCTTGTGTTGATTTTCCTCCCAGAAGTCAGGCTGAGCAATCAACTTGTTCATCAAGCTGTGTTTTGAATTGTGGCCATAAGCACAATTCATAAGCCATAAGTTCCCTGATACTCAAAAATTTAATTAAAAATGACCAACAGCAAAATTTTGCTGTCTTGCATGTAAACTATCCAGGTCTGCTAATTGCAGCTGCAACAAATATTACTCTCTTGCAGTGGACTGCAATATTCCTTCTTAACCTTCTTAACCTAAAGACAAAGAGGTTATGCCACTRTTTTCCAAAGACTAACGGGAGTCACTGTTGAGAACTCCTTTCCTCACTTTGCTATTACCTTCTCTAGACCATGAACTAGAGGAGGTTTTTAACCAAAATTGGTTCTAGTCTCAGTTGGGATTCTATGGACATATAACAATGTCTTCTGCAAGGACTCTTTTTATTCCTCTTTTTTTTTTCTGCATTGATGTCTGAGACACTTTCATTAGAAGTTTTCCTTCAGATTATGCATTCTAACTTTTGGAAGTAGTTTTGAGCGTCTATAGAGGACAAACCTTCAACAATTAATGATACAAGTCCTAATTAGAACTTGTTTCTCAATACTGAGGTCATTAAGTCAGCTATGTAATCAGGTCATGCTCATTGGTCAGTAGGCTTTCACTGATTTCAAATCTGGTGATTTTTTTTTTTTTAATTGGGCACTGCCTATGAAAATTGATTTGTTTTGTCTTGGATGCAATGTTTTTCATATTAGAAAGCATTAGTCTTWGCATGAAGTTGTGTTTACTTGATGCAAGTTCGCTCTCGTGTAAGACTTATAACAATGTAGTTATGTTTTAATGGAATTTTTTTAATCTGAGATATATATATATAGTAGCAGAAGCATTGAAATCCATGTAGGATATTTTAAATATGTAGCTTATTTATAAAACATGAATATTAGATATTCAGTATTTTCCATTTAATTTCATTTCAGAAACGAGTTTACTCTTAAGGTCTCAAAGATGACAAACAATGTACAATACTTGCTTAAGTAAACTTAAAAGCAAAATTATCCTTCCTGGTCTAGAAAAGTCAGTCTGAATCATCTCTTCTTCCTACAAATCTGCCTTTGACGAAGAGAATCTTTCATTGTTTCCAAGTGTCTAATTAACAAATGCCAACTAAGTTTTATACATTTGTTCTATGCTTTTGTTATATAGTTTAAAGTTTACAGACTGTAAATGTTCATTAATATTGTGGGGTTTTATATATTGTCTAGCGTTTTTCAGTATATAAACTCCCAAGAAGCAGGGTTTAGTGTTGAAAATGGTTTATACAGGATTCTTGAGGAAACCAAGTGGAGCAGTGGAAAGGCAGACTGACTCAGAACATCAGTCCATTCCTGATCTAAGAAACCCCACCAAAAGGTGTTGTTACAGGTGGCAAACCTCCAAAATATTCTCTAGATTACCTAGGTTAGCTGAACCTCAGACATTTACTTTGCCTCTTTGATAAGCAGTCAATATTTTAATACTTCTTGAAGTTAATGATAGAAAGATCCCCTTACAAGCGTTGGTGTCCAATCTAGTTTATCATGGCATGAGGAGCATTTTTGAGTAGGAGCAATTTGAAAGGACAATTTTAGTACATTCTTAAAATGTTTTTGTCCCTTTGCATCCCCCCCCCCCCCAACATTTGAGATATCCCTTTCCCATGTTCTCAAGTGTGTATAAAAATCTATGGCAGCCTTTCATAATTTAAAGTATTGAAAGAGTTCTTAACCATGCAATATGAATTAGTTAACTTATACTATTTGCACTTCTAAATAATATAATTAAGGCTTATCACACTCTTGAGCATTGTTTGTTTTTGTGCAGTCATAAATACTGCACATATGAATAAATAAGTGTTTCTACTTATAAACAAATTTAAAATAAAAAGTATAAGATTATAATATTAATTCAAGTAGCCTAAACATACCCAAAGTATTAAGGGATCCCATGAGAACCCACATATTAAAGCTGTTAATACTCTTAAATTTAAAAAAAGTATTTCTGAGGCAGCAAGTCTTTGAAATTCATCATGGAGAAAGCCAGAGGCTAGAGAAGTACCTTTTMTTTCTGTCATGAATTTCTGTTGCGGTATAGCAGAGTCGTAGGCCGTCAGAAATCCTGGCATTTCCTTTCTGTTTGCTTTCCTCAGGAAAAGCTTGGCAGCTTCTCAACATAACAACTGAATATGAACACTCTGAAGAGCCAAATACAAATATTAGAATATTGCTRCCCAACCAGCTGCAGCCCACATGGCGCTGGGAATACAGCAACGATATCAATGGCAAGAGAAGAAAGGGCAGAGTGAGGTCCCTAATGCATTCCCTACATCTTGCCAAGGATTTTCTGTGCTGCCTTATGTGCTTCTCTCAGTGACCTCTGCCTGTTTCTGTTCTCAGTGACAGAATGCAGCTTGCTTGCTAAATCCAAAAGCATTTTAGTTATTGATGGGAGCATGGCAACCAGGAAGGAAAGTGTTAAAATTCAGCATTGTGAGCACTTGCTGTTTTAATCATGCATAACAGTTCTTTGCARATTTAGGCATTAGGTATTTTCTTGTTTATTATGGTGTGTCAGTGGTAGGCACAGCTTTTTCTTTCAGATCCTTTATTCCAGGGACTAGCTTTAAAAATGCTTTTTGGAAAGTCCCCATAAAGAATTCCTGGAATATCCCATTCCATCTTGTTGACTTGCTGATGTTCAATTCTGCATGTGTAGAAGTAAAGCTTCAGAGGAATTATCATCTCTGCTGCTGTCCAGAGTGAGGTGGGGTCTCCTGTAAYTTGGTCAACTCAAGATGAGTTTTTACTAATCCTTCAGCCAGAATAACAACTACCAAACCCATAGATAAAGATCACATTTATAGAATTAATGTAGCTCACTCYCATAAGTTTTGCAAGATGAAATTCCCAGTTCTGTGAATTTGAAGAGGTAGCACAAAAGGCGTCGCTTTAACRTGGTGTGTGTATCACTTGCTATCTTGGSCTGCAAMAGCTTTCTGAAAGGTAATGCAGAAGGCTACTGTACATTCATTTTTCAGAGGAAACAGTCTTCTTTATATTTCAGAGAACTTTACTTTTGTATTGGTTTGAGTTTCACCTGTTGAAAAACTAATGCTGGTCTTCTGATCTGCTTTTTTTTTAGACATAGTAAGCTACAAAAGTTGCCAAATTGAGCAAAAGACAGAATTCTTGTGTCGTTTAAGAAGATTGTTCATTGTAAAAAATGGATCTTCCCAATGTTTTTCGAAGTAAAATTGCATCCTTCCTCAGAGCTCCTGGTTTTACTGTCATATTATCATTTGTTGACAGAATCTGAACATTTTACCCTGTTACTGACAGCTAGAAAGTTCCCCTGCCACATTTTTGKGTGTGTTTCTTGGGCAGAACAGATAAGGCTTTACCATGTGTACTACACAGGTAAACACAGTTGAAACTATTTGTATAGTTGTCTTATGTGATTACCTGCCTTCRTAATTTTTGAATAGTTTGCTTTGGTTTTCCTTATTGTATTTCAGGAGATATCCAGAGTTTAGTTGATATTTTCTGCACAGTGAACTTTTTCCTATGAATTTTTGATGATGTTAAACTTGTCCTATTCAGAGAGAAGCTGTTGAACTTATGGAAGACTGCTAATGTACATGTTGAAATTAATTTTTACCCATATGAACTTAGTTTTCCCTTTGAAATTCTTASGTTTTGTAGGGGGTATGTGACATGAGAAAATGAGGCTTGGTAATCAGAACAGAAGATGTACTCAGTTCTGAGAGGATCTGCTTTTCTGTCCTCAGAATAAATCATAGAAGTGTTTTTGGAGCAGGAGGARGAAAAGAGAGTGAGGTTTAGTAGAGTTAAATCTGAGGTGGTGTAGCTGCCTGTAATAATGAAGTGTCAGACTTCACCTGTAGTTAATTAAACTGCTTTTAAATAATGCAATAATGGAAGAACATTTCAAAGTACACTGCATAGTTATTGTCTATCGCTCTCTGTCTGTAGAGCCAAATTAAATATATTAAATAAGATCTCAGGGGGTCAATTATGATAATACAAGTAGTGACAATGCAACAAGTAGTGACATTAATTTCATGACTGTTGCATAGGTATAAATCATCTCAGCATTTGTTCCATTATATTGCCACAGAAATTGTAGGAGAATGGATAATACTCAGATGGTTGATCACTATTTGTATTATTGTATTAGGCTGTTTTTTCAGAGCAGGCCTCCCTGCATTATACTTCTCTTTGGTACTTCATTGCAAGATTTCTCATCTGTTACTGCTTTGTGAGACCGCAGCAATTCATCCAGCAAAAAGGTGCCCCAAGATATTCAGGTGCAACTCACAATGGTTTCAAAGTACATATTGCAGTGAAGGGATGTGCTGTGCAAAGTATTTCAGACCTGTCTTCAGGTTTGAAAATTAATACCAAATTAATAAACTCTCATATTAGAAGCGCTCTGATGTGAGCAACAGTGCCAGAAAGTAAGGATAACAGATGATTTATTAGGGAGCTGCTAATATGAGTTGCAGCAAGCTGGATCTAAACCCTCAACCATAAAATCCAACATAATATGACTGAAAAAACCCAYAATAATTTGTGAGACATATTATAGGGAGACACAGAGGGAAGGTTGTCTGCATCRATCACAAAATTTGTCTCTCATGATGCCAGTCAATTTGCTGCCTGCCTCCTGTTAACAGCACGGTACACAGCGCTGTCTCCTCCTTCTGCACTGTTGAAATTTCCAGCTCCCTGAGAGAGGCCAGGCTCAGGCAGCACTGAGCCTTTGCCACAAGGAAATTCTCCTCAAAACAGAGATCTGCAAAAAGAGGACTGGAGGACCAGAGAAAAGGTCAATGAAAATAGAAGTAATCTCTGTCARAGATGTGCTTCTTTGTTCTCGGGGTGAGAAAGGGTGGTGACATTCAAAGCACTGCACTGCAATATAGATTTTTGTCATACTGTGCCAAAGTAAGCCAGGTGTAGGTTACAAGAAATCAATACACTTGCACTGTAGGGTAGGTCTTTGGCATTATTCCTTACTAGGTTATTGATATTGGTGGGTGTCTCTAKTAAAGCCTGCCCTAAGGAAGCACTTTTAGTAGAGGATTCCTGYAGTTTTACTGTTTATGCAAAGGAGTAGTTAAATGACATACACTGTGATATATAACTTGGAGAATCATAATTCATTTGTATTTGTGCAAGAAGTGGTAACGCTGAGATAATGAAACTGTCAGGRGTTCACAAAATAGACTTACTGAGCACTAGCAGTAAAGATGGTTCATTACATTTATGCCTGGATTTCAGTGCACACCCRTTGAAAGGTTGATTTTGATGTCCTAGAACTCATATGAAGATTAAAATCCACTTATTTTTTTCTTACCAAAATGGGGGAAGTAAAGCAGAAAAACTCCTTTATTTCTCATCATTCTGTATTTATAGTCTCTGTTTTCTTGTCCATGTGGAAATGAGAGGGTTTCCCTGTATCCAGTTGGAGCTGTTCTTGTTTCGATTTGACCAYTGTCTTTTGTTCTGCCACCTCTGTGAAGAACCTGTCTTTGTCTCCTTCAGAACTTCCCTGTAAAGTACTGGGAACTGCTGTAAGATTCCCTGAAGCCATCTTTGCTCCAGACTGAACAATCCAGCTCCTTCATGTACTTGGCACATGGCAAGTGCCCTCTTGGTGGCCCTCACCTGCATGAGCTCAAGAGATGTTTAGTGATGAGTGTAACTGTTGGGATTGGCAACTTCCTTCTAGATAACAGCTTACTCTGAAATGAGTTATTTTCTGAAGCTATGAACCATCTAAGCAAGTACAATGCACATGAATGGGCCCAAACTGGCAATAACTTACCCTGTAACATAACAGATATGACAGAAATGACATCCATTTAGAGTGTCATAATACCCTCTGTATTGTCATGTTACTGTGTACTTTCTTTCCTCTTTATCAAGAATATTCAGGATATTTGAGCTGTASCTGTTTGTTTTAACCATCAAAACAAATGTGCTTGTGCCTCTCATGAACCTTGTCACTGGTACTTTGTRTAGGAGCCTGTCCTTTACTGAACTTAGAAATTATTAACTTTGAAAGAATGAAAAGAACTCTCTATTAAAGTGATAATAGTTTAGAGATAATGAGCTTTAAAATGGTACTTTCCTTGCTAATGTTCAAAATAAATAAATCACCTTCCTGAAAAGTATAGTTTAGAATATATGCATAAAAATAGTGCTATTCAATAAAATTATACTTTCCTGTCTATACTACTTAGATGTTTTTTAARTGCCAAGGCAGTGTGCATACCTTTACTTTTCTGTTGCAAACCATAGTCTTAGTGGCAAGACAGTAGGAAGAATAATAGCATATGAYTCTACTACTGCCATGAGTTAAGGTGAAAATACTGTCAGCTTTATTAGGAGTAATTTTGTGCTTACTGACTTCAGCAGATACTCTCCTGTGAGGATGTYGTTGAAAGCAAATTTTAGTCTTAAAAATATTCATTGCTTTAAAAAAACCCAACAGTTTGTAGATAAGATAAAGATAAGAGTGACAAAGATTATTTAAATATATTTTTGGTGAAGAGAACTAGGATTAAAACTGTTTTCTGGTCTTCACTTTTAGTTGATTACTGAAATGTGCTCTTCATCTAATACCCACCCAGGTGGTGGTAGTTCCATCTTGCTATGCATCATTTCAATCTTACGTGACATTATGTACAGCAAGTGTCTGCCAAGTGTTTTCTCCTCCCTGAAAGTGTAAAATGCTTAATTATTCCCAAATGAGGGTCATATTTGGTCAGGGTGATAATCGGTTTGCCAAGATTTGGAAAGTTATCTAAGAATTCTAGTGCTTTTATCAAAAAACTACTGTACCCATCCAGTTTCCATGGAATGGTTGGATGACCATTATATTTGCTTCAAAACCATGAGTGGGTGCTTTTATAAAGACCTTTGCATTGTGGAAAGCAGATATGCTTTGGAAAGAAAATGGCATTGTGTAAGGAAGCCTCCTGTATGTTATTAAAGCTTTCTGCCTTGGGGAGATTTTCTTGACTCAGGATAGTATTGTCATGCCCAAAAGAAACCGAATTTATGAAATAGGCAACTTTCTGATCTATTTTCTGTGGTTTGAATTCTGTCTGTTTTTCTTCCTTGCTGGAATTCATTGCTATGTTCTTCTTGCAAGTACCAGGGTGGAAATTAGCTCTGCAATTGCAAAAACAAATATAAAAGCACAATAGTGAAATATTTTCTTCCAAAGTAATGCAGCGAGCAACTAATCCTGCAGCTGTTGTTGTAGCTTTAATTAAAGGTAGGTACACATTATAGAATACCTCATTGAAGTAATTTCCTAATCTTGTTCTCCTTAATTAATCAAAACTTGGGAATCTGAATACYATATTTGCTTTGTCTTTTCCCAAGTGCAACACTCCCTTCTACTGCAAAGTAGGAAAACTGGGGAAATGTACACACATTCCTATTAAAAGGAAAATAAAAGCAAGTTTAATATATTTAAAGGCCARAATGTTCCATGACATTCATGGAATCCACTCTTTCTGAATCAAAATCTGTAGTTTATGGTCAAACATCTAGTTTGGTTTATGGAAATCAGTATGCAGAARTGACCTTATTACTGTTAATGACATTTACATATTGTGTGTATCATATGTATGTCATATGCATTGTTCAGATTTGGCACTGTCCTCCAGCAACTGAGCCCAATTATGTTTGTGTTTAATAGATCAATAGAGAGTTGTTAAGAGTAAATGGGCAGCCTAATGAGRATGTTCAACACGAGCCATTTCTGGTTTGTAGGGAATCACAAAGGGATGCCCAGATGGTTGTCAGRTCATGACTGTAGCTTTGTGTGTGTGTATTTAAATTCTAGTAAGGATTTATCAGACAGCACAACCTTCAGGTTTCAAAATACAATCCTAATTCCAACTCTGGAAGTGAAACCTACATTTTCTTGCAAGAGAACTTGATGCTTTGCAGAATTACTCCAGATTTAATAAGCTAAGTGGTTTAAAAASAATTTTGCTAGTGAAGACAGAGAGGGTCCCTGTGCCTACCCAAGTGAAATATCTGCACAATAGTGCACAGGCATCCTTCTTATTTTACCAACTTACTAACTTGCTTGTTTATGTGTTTATTTCTCTACCTTCCTCTTCATAAAGATAGATATGGCCATTCTAGTCACTGTTGGGTTTTAGTTTTCATTACTCAATTTTGTGGGGKTTTTTTCTGCATCTTTCCAGTTTAGTGGTCTGTGCAACCACAAAATGCTGCAAATGTGAGTATCTTAGATATCTGCCATGGGAAAGCATTAGAATGATTTTTGGGGGCTCTGGGTTTTGAATATTTCATGTTTTCATATCAGTGTATGCTAGTGAATCCATTCCGGATTTTTCTCCTACATTCAAATAGATCCTAAGATACAATGAGCATCCATTTCTGAAGAGAAGGAAAGGCTAGAAAGAAATTAGGAAGTTCAGAGGGAGGGGGACACAGGTAATGGAACAGATTATTTAAGAACACATTATTTTTTGGTCTTTTTACCYACCATCCTTGATCTGTCTTGACAGTTTTTTTCTCAGATGCAAGTGAAACAGGACAGATGCATAAATAGGGTTGCCATGTTCAGTTAACATTGTGTACCGCAGGAGCAAGACCGAGCAGAAGATGCAGTCTGAAAGTGATGAGGTCCTTGGAGTCAAGATAAGCATTTATGTTTTCAGTCTTAGATAAAAAAAATATATATTCTGTACTGAAAAAAAAAAAAACCCAAACCACATTTAGGTTTTAATTTCAAAAAGTCAATAAGAAAATGAGGTAGTGCCTTGGCACTTTACCTAAGATTTTTGGAAGATTTGAATTCTTTGATGCTATTCAGTTCCTCTCTGACTGGTGGATTTGTAAAGATTCTGTTTATTGCCAGGTGACATGTAATGAAGATGTCAAGTTCTTTACTTTTTACCACTTCAGGAGCTATCTTTCTACCTTTTCTAATTGTTTTCATTCTTATTTTACTTTTATTTTATGTAATRCATTTCTCATTTATATTTCTAGTGATTTAAATGCATGTTTGTCACAAGTGAAACTTTTATTAATTTATAACTTTTTATTGTTATAATTATAACAATAAGTAAAAGGAGAGAGAAAGAGAGAGAGATGTGAAACCCAAGAAAACAAATGATACACATTAYGGTTATTCACTACTCACTGACAATGCCCAGACAGTCCCTGAGCAGCAACTGGCCCCTCCCAGCCAGCTCTCCTCAGTTTATACACTGACCATGACATTCTGCAGTATGAAATATCCCTTTGGCCACTTTGGATCAGCTCCCTTCTGGCTTCTTGGTCACCTGCTTGCTGGCATAGCATGGAACACTCAAAAGTTCTTCACTTGGGGTAACCACTGCTTAGCAAGAATCACATCCATTTGCTATTAACAWTATTCTTACACTCAATCTGAACCACAGCACAGTGCCATCTACTAGGAACAAAATTATCTCAATTCCAGGCAAAACCAGGACAACTCACAACACAATGTTTTGCCAGACTTTGGTACACGTGACAAATGTCACACAAGCAATCACTTGATTTCTTAAAAAGAGGATGCAGTGGTCTTCAGAAGCCTTTCAGGTTAAGTGGAACAACATGGAAAAGAAAACTTTTTAATGCATAAAAAATATTAATGTATTGGCTGCTCAGTGCAGGCTTCAGTGAAGAGTTCTGTATATGAGTTTATACAATACAATAATTTGTGTCTTTTCTGTTTGATTCAGGTCATTGCCATYGTTATGGATATGTTTACAGATGTGGATATTTTCAGAGAAATCGTGGAGGCATCTACTAGAGGGATCGCAGTATATATCCTGCTTGATGAGTCAAACTTCAGTCACTTTCTGAAGATGACAGAGAAACAAGGCTGTCAAGTTCAGAGGCTCAGGGTAAGGCATCCTGTCTTCCTTTGCATGAGCATTCACTACTTATTCCACAGCCCACTGAAAAGTGATTAGTATTGAAAAAGTAATTATCAAATAATAATTTTTTCAAATTAACAATCAGGTGTAAATAYGTAAATGCTCAGCAGAACTTGCTCTACAGATTTTTTAAGCACCTTTTACAAATGTCAAAACAAGAGTATTTGATTGGATGGCATCATTTTCGTATATTATTTATAAAATAATTTTCCATTATGGTGTATTTAGGAATAGTGCATTTTTGGACACTTAAGCTTTTTTTTTTCCTTTCTCTTATAGTGGCCTGCAAATAAAGTAATAAAACTTAGATGAATTAATARGTTGTGTACTTCATTTTATGATCTTTTTTAATGTTATGCATTAAAATACTTTAAGAGACTCAATATTTTATTTTATTAGTGTTTTCCTGGAAATCCATATTATCATGTGTGTGCTTCATGTCCTAGAGAGTGTTACTTTTAGATATTAAATATGTAATTTTATCATGTAAGAGAGATAACAAGATGACTACAATTTACATTTGCACAAGATGTCCTGCGCTGCCCTAATGTTTATTAGGGATTAGAATATAAACCACAAGCTGCACTGAACTGACGTAAATGCTTCATAAATACTTCATAAATACTTCTAGATTTGGCAATATTCCCTACTCTGAAACTTGAGATACCACCATTTGCTGGTCACATGGGTTAATTGTGCCACAGAGGTTGCAGGAAATGGTCTATGCCTATATATGGAATTAATTWTTTCCTTCCCAAATAAAAGAAATTAGAACCATGCATTTCAAGTGATGTCTCAAAAATGCCATATACATTTTCAAWTTATTCCCATGCAATTCCAGCTGTTTCAAAAACTTACCTTCTTTTGAGTGGATTCAAGGTTGTCTTTTTAATGCAGTTTTATAGACCTCTAGGTATTTTTACTGTGGTTGAAAGAATTCATATACATAGATTAGAGTGGATTTTGCATGGATTAGTGTGCATTGGAGAAGTTTGCACTTGGCCTCTTCAGTGACATTATGTTTTATTTGTTTCTGGTTTTTGGTGGGAAAAATAAAAAACATCTTTGGTCTGCAAGGTTAACTTAGAATACTCTGAGTTTCATCAGAAAAGAAAAAAAAAAAATATGCCGAAGAGCTAAGCAGTAATCCTGTTGTGTGCTGAGTTTCTATCTTACCTTGTAATAAAGCTGTTCAAATTAATGRTCTTCTCATGCAAGGGCTACTCCCAGTGACTTGCTCTGAGAATAGCAGTTTACTGCTCCTGCAGTAACTCCTGTGCCTTTTCAGAGAATAAAAGGGAAATGCAGGTGACTATGAAAGCACAGCCAGTATTTTGAAGATGTCTTCTCCCTTTCCCTTTTTCTTGTCACTCAAATTTCGGAAAAGAAATAAACATCTACTTTTTGTACTCTTGGCTCCTGGTCTTGCCCTTCTGTTCAGTGGAGGCCAGAAGAGAACAGAGTTCTGTGGGTCTGTTTCTTTTCCTGAAATGTAGCACCCACCAGCAGCATTGGTCTTGTTATTCTCTGGCATGATTTGGTTCTTGTTGGAGTAAAAGCTTTTCAGGCTCAATATCTCTGTCTCTTTTTCTCTCCCTTTGAATCAGTAAAAAAATGAGAYGCAGTGATGAATGAAACTGTATTTTTAAATTCGGATTTACAACTTAGTGTTCTGTATGGAAAAGAAAGAGGATTTTGTTCATTTATCTTCATTAAATATCTATGCAGACAGTTTTTTCTTATCTGTAGTCTGACTCCAAATCAGGGCATGTTTCCTTCTTTATTGAGGCATATAACTGAAAAAATGGATGGAACTTATATTCTCATTATTTTGTGAATTCCATATAGGAAATTATGAAATCAGGGGGTTACTAGGACTGGTTTTAGTCTTTTCTRCAGCAACTTTTCATGTGGGTTTTTTTTGACTTTATGTTCATCTTGACATCACATCCGTCAGTGGAGCTCAAATAATTCATTACCTATACTTTCCCATTTCTCTTTTCCAGTTTCATTAGTTTTCTGACTGTTCTACATTTCTCCTCAGTAATTAATGTGGAGTTTTTTTGTTTTGTTGTTTTTTTTTTTTCCTCTTCTCTACCTAAGCATCTTTTGATTAACTTTTTCACTGGTCTGACTTGTTTGGTCTGCAATTCCTTTGCATAGAAAGATGAAGAGTTGTTACAGATTCAAGCATTTTTTTCTCAGGTGATTTTTCAGAAACTAATAGGTAATTTTTTGGACTTTTTTTTTTGCTTCAGCAAACTGTTCAACAGATTTGCACTGAGGATGCAGCAGCAAGACAGCAATCCCCAGAGCCACCAGAATGCTCAATGCATTTTGGATTAGAAATGAAAAACCAATGTTGTARGCAATGTTATTTAATGCCCAAGAAGTCAACCAAGCTCCTGACAAAGATCTGACACAGATCTTTGTGGTTTTTTTATATGAGTGAGATGTGGTGGAGGTTCTATGTTCTGGAGAAACCTCTTTTATACTGCTCTCTTAATAATGAAGAATCATTTTGCTACAGGAGGATATTGAAAGTAGTTTGGCAGGAGCTGTTTATTACCTGATAATTCCCTCACTATTTTTAATGAATTGCAAGACATAGAAAATAGAACCACTGAAGAAAGACTGAGAGAATTGAGTTTTTTCAGGTTTGAGGAGACYTTATCACTGTGCTCTGCTATGGAAAGGGAGGCTACAAAGAGGATGGAGACTCCTTTTTTACAAGGAGTCACATAGAAAGGATGAAGGGTATTGGGAACTCCTGGAGAGGTTCCAAGAGGAAATTTCCYGGAGGAAATTCTGTCACAATGAGAGAAATCAGCCATTGAAATAATTTCCCCACGACAGTGGTGGTTTCCTCAACACCGGGCACTTTTAAGACTCAAGTGGACAGGTGTTGGGGGATCTTGACTAAGCTGTGCTTTTGCTAAGACAGGTTGGTTCAGATAATCCTTGAGGTCCCTTCCTATTCTATGTTTCTATGACCTATTTTATCTTACTAGAGAAGAGAGGCCAAGGATAATAAATAATATTAGTAATGAGGAACAATATGAGAAATGTGACTATTCTTCCTTTAAAACTCTTAGGCTAAATATTAGGCAGACATCAATTTTCTTACTTGTGAATATTCTTGACAGCAAGTACAGGGCATGCAAAACACTGAAATGAAATGTTTGAGACCAATATACTCACTGTACTTACCTATCATACTGGAGTATTTTTACTAATGAAAATAAATGTGTAGTGGTGAATTATACTTCAGAATTTTAAATCATGGTTATGTGGCTGCCTCTGGAATGAAAGTGTAGAGCTGTACATAAAAAGAGGTTAGAGCTTGTTTCCTGTTCATCATTGGGTGTCATTTAACTGGATAGCCCTGATGGCTGTCCTTAAACTGCAGCCACTGGTTGTTTTAAATGTTTCTGRGTGTCCTATAAACTCCTCTTGGACAAGAGAGAAGATCCTCTGTTTGGCTTCAGAACCCTCCATTCATAAATGAATGATTGCTTTACCCACAAGAATGAGTGGCACACTGATGCTAGGAGGAGAGTCCTATCGCCTGAGGATGAAACCAAGCAGGAGCCCAGCATTTGTACCAAATGGGGCTTGTAATTCAGGATGCATATGCTTACTGCTTCTAATCCCAAGTGGAATGCATTGTTACTGTATATCCTCAAATATGGTTTGTATTTTGGGTGGTTATTAAAAGTGTGCATTTCTGGAACCTTAATTAGAGGGTTTGAAGCTGATGAAGAGTGCAGAATAAACTGTGCAGGAAAAGGAAGTGCTGTGTGAGAAAGGTGAGCACGATCTCTGGCACATGTCATGTTCCCATGTGGTAATGAATGACTTACCAAGGGAAGGAAAGAGTGCAGGATTGAGGAATCCGGATGGAAAAGCTGCAGAAGGAAAAATACTGAAGAGAAGGAAAACAAAAAGGATAACAGAGGAAGCAGTGACTACAWTTTTTTTTTTAAAAAAAAAAMCACAGTAATGTAGTGTAAATAATTTTATTCCTTTTTTACGTGTGCTTACTTAAAGTTATATTTCAACATAAGGCAAAGCTTTTTTTTTTTGTGTACTGTATGGTAATTTGCAAGCCATTAGCCTTGGTTGTGCCTCCAGCATCGATTCCAAGTAATATCCTTTCCAATTCTGATCAGACCTTATCTCATGTTCAAATGGCATGTCTTTAGGCCAGCATTACTTGTTATGGCTGCTTGAAAATGTATAAGCTGCTCTCAAGTTACCTTTTTCAAATTATAATTACATAAATAAGATTAAATATAATTGAATGTAAGTCTGAAATACAAATATAATTATGAACTTGATAGAACAGTCATCAAAGTAAATGCAAATTTCATTATTAATGCATAAAAATTTTATTTAAAATTAGGGGTTACTATTTTGGTTATCTTTAGAATGGGTAAATTCCATTATTTTCTTTTCTTCTTTTTCAGGAATTACTATAGTGTTTGTCTTTCAAATCAAAGCTTTTCATATAATTAGGTAACTCTTGAATAGCTGCTGGAGAAAAAAATTGCTTTCTTCAGTGGGCTAGTTCAAAGTTCAACAAAATCACTTTGGAAAAGCACAAAAAATGACTTTCATCGGTAAGAAAACTTCTAATAGGAATGCAGAAARCTTATTAGGTTGGCAAAAGTGATTAGCAGTTAGAGATGCAAATTTATGTTAACCTGGCATTCGGTAATGCAAATTGGGTTGTTGCTAATTCTTTTGTCGCTGTTTCTGAAAACAGACCTAAGCATCCACCTGTATTTTCACTTTTAAATTTTTTACCTTTTAAAATTTTACAGCACTTCTAGACACTTCTACTTCTTTTAGTTATCTAATAAAAAACTTCTGTTTTGTTTTTAGCACATTCGCTAGACATTTAGCTCACAAACAAAAGTGATTTTTAAATGCTTTCTTGTGCATTTTAACTGAACTGAATTTGTGAAACACAGCTTGACAAAAATGCTAAGTAGAAATTCACCTAACAGTGAATGAAATTTCACATATTTGGATAGCTTGAGTTWAACCATATTTTGCCAACTCAACAGCTTTTAAGTGTACCTCTTGCTTCTATGGTTTGTTTTCTCATTTGATAGAATTTTTACGATACCAACACTGAAATGTACACTGATTTAGAAAGCTTGTGTTATTTGGAAATGTGCTTTTGTTTCATGGATATTTTCTCCTATTTTTTTKAAATTTCTGTTTGGAAAAAGATAAAGTTAATTGGATTGTAGTAGACATTATCTTTAAGACTATTACAACCTCTGTTTACTGGAACTTCATATGTCTTAGGTAAATGTACAAGTGCTCCCATAGATAATGAAGGCTTATGTCACTGTACTGCAAACTCAATCATACTTTATAGACTGGAATTTCAAATTAATTTGTAAGTCTAAACATCGCTACAGYTTCSTGAGGATGGGAAGTGAAGAAGATGCTTTCTGTTCCCCGTRGTGTGCAGTGACAGGACACATGGGGATGTTTCACAGCTGCACCACAGGAGGTTTAGATGAACATCAGGAAGCATTTCTTTACTGAGGGAGTTGTCAAACGCTGGAACCGACTTCCTAGGGAAGTGGTCAGTGCTCCAAGCCTGTCAGGGTTTGAGACATTTGGACAATGCTTTTAATAATTTCATTTAACTTCTAGACAGCCCTGAATTTGTCAGATAGTTGGACTCAATAATCCTTGTGCATTCTTTCCATCTGAAATAGTCTTATCCCATCCCATCCTTTTCTATTTATTTCATTCTCCTGATTTTGCTGAATTTACCATGTACATAACTTTTCCWTTTGCCTCATGATCAGCCCTTCTGGCTATAGCTACTCTTTACAGAGCTCGTGTGCTGTGATTTGCAGCCTGTCCTTGTGGCAGTCCTGTGAAGCAAGGCATTATTCTCTATTCACAGGCCTTACATTCCATCATTTCCATATGTGCAGAGTATGTAATCATCMTACAGATTCTTGTTTTTTACTGCCAATGCTAAATTATGGATTTTACTGCCACTAGAATACTTGTAAATTACCAGAAATTAGAGTTGCTAGAAAAACTATTCCAAGACTAGAAACTACTGTAAATATCGTGATCATTCACAGCCATATTCCAAGCTACTTTTATGTCTTGTGAAGCATTTTGTGTCTCACAGTTGCATGAGATAGATACTTGTACRTTGATTTATATCAAATGTAAATTTTAGTTTTTCTTTAAGTAAACACCTTTTATGTAACAATTTCTGTTAAATGCATTTTTTTCTACATCTCCATAAGAACTTTTTGAAAATTATTATKAGTACAGTCCATAAGCTATTGTAACAACTTCTTCCAAATTTTTCATTTCTATGGGTTTAAAAAAAACAAGTGAGAGTAGGAGAGAAAAAATACAAGACACTGACTTGGCTGAATYAGTTTCATCAGTAGTCTGGGATAAAAATTGGCCTTATTTTTGAGATCCAGCATGGAAAATTTCACAAGTGCCATTTACTGAGTTTGCATGAATAAAACATAAAGCTTAATAGAATTCAAAATTAACTACTTCTCTGAGTTCATGCTACCTATGYACGTTTTGTTAGCATCTCTGAATTTAAAAATGTGATTCATCCTGTGATGCAAAACTGATACAAAAATCTTACTGTGGTAAAACTRCAAGGGATTCTGGTGCTAAGTGGTATCATTCAGTGGATCACCTCAGAGTGGAGAATATGTATTTGTAGATGCAGCAGCCTTCTTCAATTAAAATAAAAGTGATCCTGGCTCCTTTAAGTGTTCTATGATTAGTTGAGATACTTGRAAATCTTACAAACATGTGCATCAGATGATGGAAAGAATTTTTTTTTTTACATACAAAACTTTTTCCCCTTATTGAAGACATCTTATACCAGAACCTCATTTCTGAAGTGGTGGCAATGGAAAAGTGGAATTTCATTTTCTTTGGCCTAGGGAATCTCATCAGTCTTGATGACAAAACTGTAACTGGCATCCCTAGGCAGCAAGTTTGATCAGTTTTCCATTCCCTGAAGACCTTAATAATATGCAGTAATGTAATTTTTCTCCTACTGTTTCTTTGAATTTTAGCCCTCTGGATGCTAAACAWGGCCTATAGTAGACCAATTAAAGTATTTTGATTGTCTTTTTCAGAATATGAGGGTGCGCACAGTGAAAGGACAAGATTACTATTCTAAAACAGGAGCAAAATTCCATGGAAAAATGGAACAAAAATTTATTCTTGTTGACTGTAAGAAAGTGATATATGGTTCTTACAGGTAAGATCAATGACTGAAGTGTCTGTAGCAAACCTGTCATCTCAGTACTGCTGCTATATCAAATTTGGGKGTTTTCTAGTTGTGAAAATTCTTCCAGGGAAGTGCACAGGTATATTTTATTATCTTTTCTGTAATTTAACCAGTTTTCATAGATACTTACTACTAACTGATCTAAAGAGRTCCTCTGTTCATTTTTCAAAAATAAAAAATAAAGGATGTAGGTTTTGCTACAGCTGCAGAGTTGCTAAAAAGAGAAAAATCCTTATTTGTCTSATATTGTCTGAATTGTCTTGTTTAACATTTACTCCAGAAAAGGCTGTCAAAATTACTGCATAAACTGTCTTGGATAGTTTCTCCATGTAATAATTWTCTAAAGCTAATATTAGAGATTTGTTCTGTGGCTCGCTAGTATATGATGGTCAAAATTCAGAATTGCCCAAGTATCTCTCTGTTTTGCTAAGTTTCTTTAGTCTACKTTTTATTTCCAGTGTATGTGTGCAAAACATAGGCTGGAAAAAACCTAAGTTAAAGCAGAGACAGTCTTAACTCACACATTATTAAATATTTTCCTTCTTTTCATGCTGCACTTTTCTCCTTTGCCCTACTACTGAGCTACTTTCTGGCAACGTAGTGCCTGGGTGCCAGATTCACAGCTACTGCCTTTCATAGATTTCCAACCCTGTAAGCTTTTGAAAATCTGACTTTTTATTTCCTCCAAGACTCAGACAGCCCCAAATTCAGACTGACATGTATAAATGGTRCTGAGGTAAGTGACAAGTCCATAAATGAATCAGGGTCAGAGCCTGCAGGGAGAGTCTGCATGCTTTGACATCTACACACAGTGTTACGGTCTGGGAGAATGTGATAGGTTTTCTCATTCCATTTTGAAAAACAACACTGTTTGAACACCTTGCACCACAGGGGCAAGAATCATCAATTTCTGGAGAAATCAAGCTTTCTTTGCAAGAGAATCTGGTGATTTGCAATGGGAAAGACAAGTCTTTCTGAACTCTGTCACTGAGCTCAAATTCCAAGGTTTTTGTCAAATATTATATGTTGTTCTTAATTGTGAGAATTAATAGAAAAAAACACAGCACACTTGATTTRATCTCAATACACTATAACTTCCTGAAAAATACAAAAACAGCAAAAAAAAACCTTCATCAGCCAGCTATTTTTGTGAACAAAGCAAACCTTTTTCTAACATCTAGAAGAAAAATACAAATAAAATAAATTCATTGCTGTAACTTTTTTACTTTTTTCATGAAAATAGGATTTCAAAACAGATTTTTGCTTGGTTGTAATCTACAAATTGTGTGCTTTACACACCATSGTGTTAGTCTTGTTGCAGCATCTTTAATGTACATGTTAATTTATCTCATTTTGTARCTGAAAATAATTGCAGCTACTTAGCTTTGAGCATGTATTCAGTCTTTTAGAGCAGAAAAGAGAAAAATTTTCTTCACCAAAACATTATCATTGCAATTAAATGAAATTTTCATATCCAATCCAGTGTGCATAATAGAAACTGTAAACATTTTTAAAATTCTGAGCTGCATCTTTTTGATACTGTTTAGAATGAAGTACATTCAAGATTGTTATTTCAAATGTATTTTTTTTCACAACATAATCACAGAGTAAGATTCTCTCACTGAAGAATAAATACAGTGGGCACAGTTAGTCCTGTCATAGTCTTTGTAGAGGGGATTTCGTTCCATTAGGTATTTGAATTTTCCTCTTGTACGTTTGTGAATACCTTTTTGGAATACTTTTTTATAAGGGCAGTAATAATAGTTGTTATAGTCTCATTCCCACTCCCACTGAAATCAGTGGAAAATCTCCAGCTGAGTTTAACTGGTATTAGATTAGACCTTCTGAGTCCAAATTACATGAATCACACCCACAACTTACTTATCTAGAAAGTATTTTTACAAACTCAAGGTTTGTGAGAAAGCTTTTTTATCCAGAAGAACTACTGTAATACTTTCGCTCAAAAGAACTGTATCTAATGACCATTTGTTCTTCTTTCAGCTTTATGTGGTCATTTGAAAAAACCAACCTCAGTATGGTTCAAGTTATCACAGGACAGCTTGTTGAATCCTTTGATGAAGAGTTCAGGACTCTGTATGCCCGTTCTGCTGTTCCTAGCTCGTTTGCCCCAGAATTAGTGCGGGTAAACAGTCGCAAGACACTCTGGGACAATGATACGTACCAACACTCCGTGTCTTCCTTGGCTTCAGTTTCCAGCCAGAGAAACCTTTTTGGTCGGCAAGACAAGGTTCTCAAGATAGATCCTGTTTGGAATMCTCGTGGAAGATACGCAGTAAATGAAATAGAAAAATATGGCTTGAGAAATCAAGGCTATAATAAGCAACCATTTAATCCAGGTTTTAATGTTCAAAATCCAATCCAGCAGTATCAACCTAGTGAAAAAAATGAGCACTGGAAGAGACATAGTTATGCTGGGGAGAAGCCAGAAAGGACACCTTACCTRCTGCTCAACAGAGCTATTAACAGAGCCAACAATCTGTCAAACACTTGGAAAATGTCRTCTGATAGCCTTAGTATTGTGTCTTCATTACGAGGAGGATATGCAAATAACTACAATGTGCCCCAACAAAGTTTTGCTGATCAGTTCTCACGACCAAAGGTGAATCTTGCAGAGAGAAATTCAATTGTACGGAGGTCTTTTAATGGGACAGACAATCATATCCGCCATCTGCAGCAGAGGATGCCAACCCTTGAGCACACAACAAAATCATTCCTGCGTAACTGGCGAATAAAGTCGTATTTGAATGATCAGTCAGATTATCCAGTGGAGTCAAATGGGTCAGCCTTAGGTGACAGATATGACAGTTATGACCCTGCTGAAAATCTTAAAGCTCATGCGCTGTATTCTCATTCTCGTTTGCGATCGTCATTGGTGTTTCAGCCAACTTTACCTGAACAGCAGGAAGTAAGCAGCTGTGCAAGTTCTTCAAATTCAACCATAATTGGGTCAGAGGGAAGTGCAACRCCTAAAGGGACATCTAACCATGCACCGAGCATGGAGAATGGAAAAGATCGTGTTTTAGAGGAGCTTGGCACAAACTTTCCTCTTAAATCAGATACTCCAAACCCCCACAGAATTCATACTGCAGACAACACAAAACCTAATATAAATTCAAATAMAGCTGGCGACTCATCACTGTATTTGTATTCAACACTGTGTACAGACAAACATGCAGAAAATTTGAAGAACCTTCAAAATGAAAATGCGCTTAAAAGGAGAAGTTTTCCCATGTTTAATTCCAAGTCCATATTAGATCCTGGTACCAACAAACATGCATCCAATTATGTTTACAGCACATTGACTAGGCAAAGACTTAAGCAACCAGTTAGTCCAAAACTTCCAGAAGATATGCTGAAAAGTGCTAAAAGTTTGCACAGTGTGACCAACCACTTGCCACAGGAGGAAAAGGACCTGAAAGGAGAGCTAAAGAGCCCRACTGCTAGCAAGGCAATTTCCATGGCAGCTCTCACTGAAGCTAGCAAGGAGGAGTCCAGTAAGGATTGCGCATCAAAGAAAGAAAGTAAGAGTTCCCCAAGTTTTCTGAAGAAAGGATCCCAGAAATTGAGGTCACTTCTTAATCTCACACCAGACAAGAAGGAAAACTTGTCAAAAAACAAAGGTCCTGCCTTTTATAGAATGTGTAGTAGTTCTGACACGTTGGTTTCTGAAGATGAGAATCAAAAACCAAAGATTTCTGAAAATAAGACAGATTCTTCCCCAAGGAGAAAAAGAAATTCATCATCAAATTCTCAAGGTAGCTTGAACAGAAGTAAAGAAGATGTCACTGGGAGTCCAACTAAGTCTCCAAAGTCTCCAAAGTCACCAAAATCTCCAAAAACTCCATCTGATGAAAGCAATATAAAATGTCCTCTGTTGTGCCCMCTTGAAAGTAAGTTCATAGAAACTGCAGGAGATGCATCTACTCCAAGGTTTAATACAGAGCAGATTCAGTATCAAGATGTGAAGGAAATCTCCACAAATGCTACTTCTGAAAGTGCTCCTGTTTCTGCTCTTCAAAGAGCAAGTTCAATGACACCACAGCTGGCAAGCTCAAAACACAAAGAGGAGCTGAGATCTCGTTTGAGTGAAAGGCGTGTTTATAGTCGCTTTGAGCCGTTCTGTAAGATAGAAAATGCCAGCCAGCCTRCAGGAAATGCAGCCAACAGCATTTCACATCTACCAGATATCAAAAGCAAGACCTTAGGGAATAATTACAGCAGGGGTAATCACATGGTCAGCTACAACTCAACTGCTTACCACCCATTGCAGCCTAATGAGAATAAGCTGAGAGGATTTATGCAAAAGTTTGGGAACTTCCTAAACAAAAACAAGTAAAACTTTTGTTTTATATGGAAATATAGCAAGACTAGCAAAGCTGGACATAATCTTTACTGGACAAAGACTCTCAGCTAACTTTTATAGAGCTTACTTGGATTTCTTCTTGGGTCTAGGACATTGGAATGAATGTACATATTTTTAAAAATAATRGTTCCAGAGTTGTTATACTTAAATCTTTACAGAAATTCTATGTCCAGAAGATATCTCAAGGAAGTTGTTTATAGTGTTGATATTGTAAGATTAATTTTATACATTTTCCTTGTGAAGAAAATACATTCTAGCAGATTGTAAGATTAATAAGCATGGGGTAAAAAAGATGGGGGATGTTTTTAAACTATACTTCCAAAGATATGCCCTTTAAAAATAGGATAGCACTAGGAATATTGAACTGTATTTTTTCAGCATTTATGTACACTTTCAAATGATAAACACAAATCTTAATGCACTGCATGTTACTTACCTTTAATTTTTGAAAATCTCTTTTAAGTTTCATTCTGTTAGTAATTTACCCCATAGCATCTATTGAACTGTTTGGGCAGCAGATGGATCTATCTTACTTTATTGACTTTTCTGTGTAATATGATGTTTTCCTGAAGTATTTGGCATACAGATTTGAAAGTGACCTTAATTTGAGTTTTCACAGACTTGTTTACGTGGTTTAACTAGTGTGAATGTAGAATGAACATTTAAAAAAAYTATTTATAAAAAAGGTGCCTTGAACATAACCTACAACTAGTTTAAATTTCAATGGGTTAATTACATTTGTATAGCATGCCAGTATTCTATAATGTCTTCGTTTGAAAAGCTTTTCTAATACTTTCTTCTATCTGGTGTTTAAAAAAAATTCTGTGGACTTCCATTTCTCAGGTAAGTTTTTGAGTTTCATGTGCAGCAGTCTGTTTTAAATGTTGACAGATCTATTTGCAAATCTGGCTTTAATGGCCTTATGTCTGGGTGACTATTACAAGCCCAAGAGGAATTAGGCAGCTARAAGTGAGATTCTTAAAAGTCACCACATTAAACAATAAGGCATTATTCATAAGCCAAAGAAAGTATCAGGGAAGGGTGATAGTAGAAAGTGTTAAACTTCAGTGAAGGTATTGAGGCATCTAACTGCAGTCTAAGGGACATGTTTGGTTTATCTGAACCTCTATATCATAAAAAAAAATTTCTCAATAATAGGTTAGCGCTTACAAAATTACAGGTGTGATGATGTGTTTGAGCAGCAGCATGGCATTGACTTCTCAGTTGTAGTGTGCAGCTAGAACATCCAACTGGTTTAGCCCACTCTGGGTGTGGAGTTTGGTTCTTAGAAAGACTCTATTACCATTTAGCTGCAATATATTCCATGACAGTTTTGTTTCAAATTCAGAATGTTTTGAAATTTCACTGCTGAAAGCTTAAAATTCTTTTACAGGGTCTTAGTGTTTCAGGACAGTGTTTTAGGAGACAACTTCACTCTTAGATCGAAAGGTCCCACTGTGTTCTTTGGAGCAGTGTACCATGGAGGTCTTGGCATAATTCTTTAGAAAGAAATACCAAAAAGGCATTTCATGTACCAGTTGAAGGTCATTTGTCCTCTCTACCTGTGGCCCGGGAATAGATTTTAWATGGAAATCTACTTCAGAGAATCTCCTCTGTTTCCTATGAGGTCACTGTAGTTAACTTTCAGTGATTTCCACGAARCAGTCAGCTTTTTATTCAAGCACCTTCTCAGGCAACTTTATTAGGCTCATGCATCATAGCAGTAACTGTTTCATTGTGAAGATGCTAATTATTTATCAGACTGATATGGTTCTTATCTCAATCCTCTGCTGAAGGTTTAGRTCTCTCCCTTGCCTGTGATGACAAAAAGATTTTATAAATTTCTCTATGAGTGCTGGTAACTTTGTTCATTCCTTGATAAAATGTTAACAGTTAGTATTTTTCCCAAACATTCATACTTACATATTCTATGATGTCAACAGAGGTAACATGTTCAGACCCAAGACAAGGAGTGTCTTGGTACTCCAGGCATTTTTTCAACATAGGTACAATGATTTCCACAGCTACACAGCCAACAGCAATGCCATACAGCACTTYTTAAAACACTTAATAATTTGTAACCAGTTGGACAGTTGTCCAAAGCWGTACCTGAATTTATGTGCAGATGTTGCAAAAAGTGGTGGGGTTAGTTTTAGGAAGATCTTTAGTTTTCCTTCGTACTCATGATCTCTTATGACATACACTTGTAARCAGAACAATATTTGGGAAGGAAATGAGAGAGGGAGAACAAGGGTCTYGGGGCAAGTTTTGAAGAGACAGTTCTTGCCATATTTTTATAAACTTTGGGAGATCTACACTGATGCAATTTGGAAATACTTTACTGTATTTTTCAAAGCAAATTACCAGAGAGTCCTGAGAAGGCASATATTTTAATTTACAAAGTTGTCTATGTTTGTAGATACATACTGCAATTTTTTACCTGCACAGAAGATTAAGTTAAGAGCCTGCTCTAGACTTGATAATGCAAACAAATCTCTGTAGACCTAGCTTTTTTTTTTTTCTTCATTTTTCGATCTCTTCTCAGAGATCCCACATAGGAGTGGTCTGCATTAAGGCTTGATCCGAGGTTAATTGAAATGAATTCCACAGACCGCAGGGGAAGTAGGATCAGACACTTAATATACTGACATCACTATTTTAGAAATGTTACAAAACCCCGTGCTGCTTTGGAAGAATAAGTCTCTGCTTGGCAACATGGGAAGAGCAGCCTGATGCCCTGCCTACAGCTACAGCTTTAAAGGTTGGGAAGCACACTGGGGAGGTACCCAGGTGCAGCAAGGACCAAGTGTTCATTTGTTCCCTCCGGAACCTGTGTTCGTGGGAAAATGCTCAAATGCTCACCCAGTATTCCCTGATTTGTCTCATGTCTGCATGGGAACCCAGTTGTCCATAAAATAAAAAGGAAATTTGGAGGGGGCTGGGGGGGGGGGAGTGGGCGGAATGGGGAGCTTGCATCAGCAGAGTAAAATGTTGTGCAGATTTCTGGAGGGAAAAGTTGGAGTTTGTATTTTTGAGCTTTGTTTTCCCAAAGCTTGTCTGGATGTTTCCGCCTTTCAAAGGAGATGAGTTTCATTCAATGTGTCCTAAATGTGCTTTGCATGTTAAAAGGTTTACACCCCACACACACSCAGTGCCCTCCCAGTTTTGTAAAGCTGTGAGGTAACAGCTGTTGGCTTGGGAGTTGTGAAACCCATCAGAAATGTCGTGTCATTCCTGCATTAAACAAAACCCCTAACAGCACCATCACACATCTGAGGATGGCTCTGTGCAGGCTGCTCAGAGTTAGGCAGTGCTGAGCATGGCTTCAGGAGCACTGGCAGGAGGAGCAGAGGGCAGTGCAACTGGGACATGCAGGCTCTTCTTACACTGCCCATTCAATCTGTGTCATAAACAAACTGCCCCTGCACACAGGAATAATGCACARTGAATAAATTGCCTCATTTCTTCAGCCCCATTATAAACAGCTTTTACTGCGTCTCGGATTGGAAAACTGTTGGTTGTTCTCTTATTAATGACCTTGCACTGGACTCTTTGTTCATGCTAACAAACACAAASTAGATGTGAAGAAAGATTGTAAATCAAGAAAAAGTAAGTTGCCAGCTGTCTGAAAAATGAGGGTGCTAGTATTTGTGACAAACCTTGAGAGAAACAAAAAGCTTATCAGGCACTAGATGTTTGCACATAGGTGAAAAATTACTATTCAGAGACAACAGCTGTTTGATCATTTTTCAGCTTTCTGAAATGTATTAGAAAATGTTGTGTTTTATAAGACATCATTAAAAAAATACCAAAATCTGCTGCAGAACAATGTAAAAATAAAATTTAAATTGACTCTTGTAAGCTGTATGATAAATATATGTTTTTTCATTTGTAACGTGTGGGGAASGCTGTACAACCAACAGTTGTACAAGTATCTTTACAACTGTGTAATGCAGAGGGATCAGTAAGGTTACTGTAGTACCGTAATTTATTCCCCATATCAATGTTGTATTGCACAGCACTTAGAGATTTTTTAGTATGTTTTCATTTAAGTCAGTAGAGTTGGAGCAACATGAAGGAGCAGTAGTTCATGGATAATTGAAGCATGTTCCTCCCATTTTGTCTTCACTTGCCTAAGTACGTATTCCATTAGCACCCCAGTGACGAGAGGAGACTGGAATGCTCAAAAGACTGTTCTGCCATTTCACTCCTTATCTCAGAGAGGTGCTTACAGAGAGATGTCTGGGTGCCTTTATATAGGGTCTGAAATCTTTAATAATTTTCCACTCCAAGAGTTACAGTTAGGTCTACAATTTTCACATTTTGACATGATGCCAAAGATGTTGCATGTTCTGAGAATACTTTTCTGTGCTGAGAAACAGAATGGAAGAAAACATTTGCTCTTGGAGAGGTCCAAACTGGGCTGCTTTGCTGTTAAGTTACAGTTTTTGCTTTTGTGCTGTTGACTAAGTCATAAAACTTGTGCTCCAGACCCTTCACAGCTCCATTGCCCTTCTCTGGACACTCTCCAGACCATCAATATCTTTACTGTAGTGAGGGGCACAGAACTGAACATTGCTCAAGGTGTGGCCTCATCAGTGCCAAGCACAGCASGATAATCCCAGCCCTGGTCCTGCTGGCCACACTTATTGCTGATCCAGCCTGTCCAGATGCCTCTGCAGAGCCTTCCTACCCTCCAACAAATCAACCCTCTCAGCTCACTTGGTGTCATCTGCAAACTGACTGAACATGCACTTGTTCCCCTCATGCAGATCATCAGTAAAGATACTGAGCAGGACTCACCCACCTCTGCGCCCTGGGGAGCCTGTGCTGACTGCCAGTGGGCATTAATTCCATTCACCGCCACACCGTCCAGACTGTTTTTACCCAGGAGCAGTGCATCCATCCAAGTCATGAGCTTCCAGTTTCTCCAGGAGAATGCTGTGGAAATTGGTGTCCCTGGCAYTGGGGTCAGTGACAGGCCTGTAGTTTCCTGTATCCTCCTCATCCTTGTGGATGGGCTTCACATTTGACAACTTCCAGGAACCTGGGACCTTTCCAGTTAACCAGAACTGCTGGAAAATGAGCAGAGCTCAGTGAGCACTCCCACCAGCTCCCTCAGTATCCTTGGGTAGATCCAATCCAGTCCCATAGACGTGTGTGTAAGTGGTGAATCAGGTATCACTATTTCCACTTGGATTATGGGGGTTTCATTATGCTCCTCATCCTTGTGTTCCAGCTCAGGGGCCTGATACCCAGAGAAAACATGTCTTGCTGGTAAAGACTGAGGTGAAGAAGGCATTAAGTACCTCAGTGTTTTCTTCATCCTTTGTTACTATGGTTCCACCCATATCCAAGAAAGAATGGAGATTCTTTTCAGCACTCCTCTTGCTGATGTATTTATAGAAAGTTTTTTTATTATCTTATGGCAGTGGCCAGGTTAAGTTCCAGATGGSGTTTGGCCCTTCTAATTTTCCCCCTGCACAGCCTCTCAGTATCCTTGTAGTCTTCGTGAATTGCCTGTCCCTTCTTTAAAAAGATATAAATCTTTGGTTTTTTTAATAAGTATCTTTGTGGGGTTTTTTCAAAATGTCTTTGTGCATTTCTGGAGGAGAAACTGCTTTGCTAAAAATTATTTGACATCCCTTCAGAAAGTATCTGTGAATGCTGTGCCTCTTTCACCATGTGTGTTAAAATATCTAAACATTCAATGGGTAAGTGCAAAAGATAGTTGGAGGGAAAACTAATAATTTCTGATGCAAGGGCCATGGTACATGCTTATTTTGATAGTGTTGCTTCCATATATAAACACAGCTGGGAGAAAAATTGCTTCTTTTCTCTCCAGAACACACAGAATTTATGACAGTTRAAGTAAAAATAGTTGAATGTCTCAGCAGCAGTGACAATATTTTATTGTGTTTGAGAAATGAATGCAACTAATTAATTAGCATTCAAACAATGGACTCTTGCATGTCTATTGTATATCTCTTCTTGCCTCATTTAGCAATCAACATGCTCAAAATTCAGACTGTTCCTCTACAGCTTCCCAAGCTCTTGAATACTACTCTGAAGAACTGTTCCAATGAGGCATTAAAAACATGCTTAGATATTTAAACTAGGCCATCCCAAGATAAAGCATGGCAGGATTTACTATCCAGGCATACGAGATTTGTTAGATTTTGGTATAAAACATCTCTGTGCAATCCTAGCTGATGTGATGTGGGAAATCGTTGACTATATAGTTTCCTTGTTTTGTTTGGGTTATGTCTAAATTTGACCCATGGCAATACCACATTTAGACATCATGTCTGATATATTTCTTTCAAATGTCATGTATGCTGGTATGAAAATATTATTCTGGTTTCAGAGTTTAGATCAATCTTCTTTAAAGTAGAGTGTGTGGATCTGCGATGATCCGTAAGATTTCAAAAGAGGATATGGACGTGAATTCGAATTACTAAAAAAWACAAAGATAAAAAGCATTTGCAAATATCTTCACACACAGCAAGGAAACAAGCAAAATCAGAAGATGAAATCACAAGTGAATATTCATAATGTTTTACCAGTTGAATATTTTACCAGTTGAAAATGAAAGCTAGTGCACCAATGGCAGGAAACATCATAATCGGGTGCTATTTGATTGTAAAAAGCTAAGACACTAATCTAGATGATGCAAAATAAGCATGAGGGATGCTACGAACACAAAGACCCAAAATGGATTTTCCTGGATCACTTTGTGGGTGGGTAGCATGGGAAGGGAATTCCATCAAGTTGGTTTCAATACTGACAGATGTAAAAGATTGTGCTGGTTTCATTTAAAACTACTTRATATCCTTTTTTCCTAAAATGGAATTCCTAGATTACATAGCAGCTATGTTATGGATATACTGTGTATGTACAAATACAAATCAAAAATTGCCTTGAAATAATTTATTACTTTTATTTTTTACCAAATAAAATGTTTCTTTTAAAGCTCAGCTCATTGTTCATTTTTTTTACTGGCTCATGTTGTTATTAACATTTCTCATTTCAAAATTTAGAACATCTTTTTAAAAATGCTGACATCAGAAATATTGAGTGAAGTGTTGCAAATTGAGGTCTCAAAGCTGCTTTGTGGCAGCATTACTGTTTGTAAAACTCTGGCACCTTCTATGGGACCAAAAGCCCACAGAAACCACAGAGAAAGAACCAAAGCCAACATCTTTAAAATAAAATATCTGGAATAAAATATTGCTATATTATAATGAAAGTAAGTTGGATCAAAAATGCAGCAGGGTAAGGTTGACAGTGTCAATATCCCATGTTTGTTTTCAGAGTCTTGTATCCCATTCATCCTCTAGTATTTTGGGTTTCCTCGCCTTCCTGTTAATTCTGTCTTGCTAGTAGTGTCAGGTTCAGCAGTGTTTTCTGTTTCCTCCTATCTCCACCTTAATTTGCTCTTCCCTATTCAAATGAAACATTCTTCAAAAATCTGTTTGCCTACCTCTTGCATAGTACTTGCTATTGAAAAAATTCCTTCACATGGCTTGTAAAAATTAACTTCAGACAATTCCATGCATGAGTGCATGCTACCATGAGATTGGTATTCATGGAATTCATGAGAAATTGACTGTGAGTCCTGAATATTTGCTCAGTGCTTGTGAAAAATCAGAATATATAGTAGCCTTTCTGAACAGCTTATGGTCTATATTTAGACTTAATGGAGGAAGGAAAAGAAGARAAAGAGAGGAAGTTTGCACTTTTCAGTTGTAGAAGGTTATAGAATGTTGAGGTGATTACTCATTTACCACATATGAAGACTTCTTTGGTGGTCGGGGTTGTGGTGTGGTGTCTGCAGGCAACCATGCACATACCTGTACGTGTAGTAATGAGGCTTCTTCTGGTACAGGAACTTCTACTTACATTGTAATTTATGTAAAAATCACAGTTCATTGAGCTCAAGTCTTTCCTTAGTTCCCACACACAAAAGTCATTTTAATAATTACTACCTCGTCTCCTTTCCTTCATATTTTCCTCACTTAGGACAAACCTAAACTTACCTTGCCAGCAACTCTGTGGGCAGAATTTCTGCATCGCTAGGTAAATATACAAAAAAAAAACAAAACAAAACTCTTTTCGTTTTTGGGACATCTCAGTTGGATTTAGAAGGAAGGTTTGCCTGTATCCTAATGAGGACAAGACTGATGAGTGTATGGTAAAGGATTTCTGGCAGGAAAGTACTTGCGTGCCAGTCATTACTAAAAGTTAAAATGTGCCACTTCCTGACAAAGCTTTTTGAAAACAAGAATATTTAGAGTAATGGCAGAATTACTTGATTATCCAAGAATTTCTTGTGGCTGAGCTGTTATCCCCTTGTGGCAAATGGGAAGCCCAAGGCWCCATTACTCCTGCATGCCTAAATAGCTGTGGGTGCAGATGTGGGTGTCTCCTTGTTTTAATTCCRTTCAGTTCCACTGCATTGAATTTACCAATACTGTGGTGACCTGAAGGGTCAATTTCCAGGTGTGCAAATTGGGTCGTGTTTAGTTCAAGCCCATTCCAAACTAAAATATGAATGTCTGTATCCACAGGTTGGACTCAATGATCTCAGAGGTCTTTTCCAATATAACTAATTCTGTGATTCTATTAAGTGCCTGTACAATTGCACACCTTTGTAGATACTAAACGGCTTTTCCTTATGTATCTCAAAAGTACAAACTTTCACACTGTATTTGTGACACCCAGCTATTTTTATCTTGAAGTAGYGACTAGTGGTACTTGGGGCACCAAATTATGTTAGATGTCAGTAAGTAGACAGCCCTTAAACAACAAAAATGATAACCATTACTCTCTGTGTACCATGACCAGTTTTGAGTCAGTTAGCCATGGTGTTCACAATTGTTCTATTCAACTTGCTCATGAGAAATATCAYATAACAAAAATAACAAAAATATGTCAGTGTGTGCTAGGGTGGGACAGGCAGTTGATTCTAAAATCTGTTCAAGGCCRTGTGTGCCTACATCAAAGTGATGCAGAGGACTCAGGCTGTAAGGGGATAAATCAATGAGGCAGCCAGGCCCTGGATTCAGGATGTTCTCAGAAACTCCTCATGATTGTTTCCCTAATCAAAAACATTACAGCAATCCATACAGGCCGTAGGAAAGCAGGTGGTTGCCATATACTTGTTCTCACAGTGATAACAACGAGAGAAGTGCTGTAAAGATGTCATGCACACCTCAAGATTCATATCCTCTGTTCTTCCTCCTTCTCTAATCAGGGCAAGGGTTGGGGAAAAAGCACAAGAACTGGAGGAAAAGAGATCTGGGAAGATCAGAAGCCTGTTTGGCTACAGTTTTTGTTCTTATGCCCCACATAAAAAGCCTTTAGGAGGAAAACTGTCACTTTTTACCTGAAAATAACCTGCTGGGTTTTGGTTACTTCATTGCCACCATCTCAGGCTCATATAGTCTGGGCACTGCAAATCCTTAGTGGTGGGAGAAATATTCTGGAGAAATGTCACTGTGCACAGCCTCTTTTCAGCCAGGTAACTCCCYGTGGATTCTCTCTGCCATTGTCCAAGGGATTGTGCCATCCTTTGATGCTTCAAATGATTAGGAAGAAACAGGATTACAAACCATGGATCTGGARTAGTATCCTTCTCACTTGCTGGGAAGATGTCAGCTGTGAAAGGAAGCCTGTTTTGCTCTGCAGATTTCAAGAATGGATGTTGCACAAACTAGCTTTTCTTGGAGCTGAAATTCCTTGTCTTTTTCATACACAATGTGCAGACTTTAGGCAATAAAACTTCTCAAACWATAAAGCGTTGAAGTTTAGGACATTATAAGCAGAATGAACGTTTTGCCTGAAGCATTTTTGTCCTTTGTTTTTTCTCCCCCACACCACAAATGTGGCCGGACAGAAAAAAAAAGCCAAAAAAATAAGAGCAAACCTTAACGCACCACTGTATCTCATACTTGGTTATACTTTTTTTATTCTAATGAGACTTCTGTGCTATCTATTTGTTTTCTGTCTCTGCTGAAAACTTGTGGGCTTAAGTTGCTCCTCTTACATTGCTCTTCAAACCCACTTTTCACAGACTTGTGCTCAGYCCTGCTTCTATTCATATTATGCCTTTCACCCCTCTGAGAAAATCATTATCTATATGGGAATATATTTTCCCTGAGGATATTATTGTCACAGAGCTAATATTTTGAGGGTTATCTACATTTACATGCATACATTCTACTTAGGAGCTTATTTTCCAGCTTGATCAGCTCTAAAGACATGTATATTCAACAATGGTCTGTAATTCCTCACCAGATAAAAATTTACAGCCTATAATCTTTATGTTAACAGAGAATATTTATTCAGTCCAAAAGCCAGTAATTTGTTGGGATTATTTTTCAGATCAATTATTTTTAACAATGGTAATCTCATGACCTTGAGATATTAATACTGGATAAAGTTGAAAGTTGGCAGTTTGAATTCMAACATTTACCTCACCTGCATTTCCTTGAGCAAGCAGTATTTTATGTTTCTTTCTTTTTGTAAAAAAAATCCTAGTTTTTTTAATTTTTCATTTCCCAAGATAAAAAATATTTTATTAATTTATATGTCCTCTTCATTTGAATTTTAAATAACTCACTCCATTACCATGACCACCGGGGGTTCCAAAATTATAGAAACACAAGAGACATGACTTTGCAAATTTGATCTACCTCAAGTTTCAAGAAGCATACCATTAAGCATATTTTAGCATGTTCCTTCACAAATTATGGAATACTTTCTCCTCTTATTGAGCCATTATGCCCTTGATCTCTTYAGAAATATTTTTAATGTGAGAGGAAATATGAGTCAATGCATTTATATCATAGTACTTGGGTGCACATCTGTAAATCTCTTAAACCCAAGAAAGACTCATAGGGCAGAAGGAGATATYAGTCCCTCTATTTGCTTGAAGCAGCCAAAATGTACATTGGCATATTTTAATTTCCTGCCAGCAGCAGGCCAAATTAACAGTGTTTCAAAGTGACAGACAAAGCAAGGTGGCAACTAAAAATTTTKTAAAGCCCAGGCTAGCATTTCACACAGAGTACTCTGCTTACCTGTGTCTAGTCTGTGAGCATGAATCTCAGAAAGTTRCAAAACCTAGACCCCTCTGTTATTTTAGCGAGCAGAGAGCTGAGTTTGCCCACCCTGAGCAGCAGGGGTSGAGCAGAGCCTGTCCCAGCAGGGTGCTCAGCACACATTGTGGGGGACACCTCACCTGGTGTTTTTAGGATTTGCTAGCAACTGCATGGACTCCTGTCCAAATGCTCTGTATGTATCCCCTACCCTCCCTGTAATTGTTTTTATTGGTTTATTTTGAGCATGAAGCTCAAATGTAGAGGTAGAAGACCTGTGTCCTGTTCTGACTCACATACTGTCAGGTTAAATAGTTAGAAAATTCAGTCCCAAAACCTTTTCTCTGGATGTTGATCAGTGACCACAACAAACTTGAGGCTTGAGTGAGATTGCTGTAACTGGCAGGGAGGCTATTTAAGGAACTGAAATAATCTTTCTGAATACCATGAAAAGGAAAAAAGCAAAAAAAATCTCTCCCAGCAATATTTTTTAATGTCCCTTTGTGTGTAGAAGCAGACTGTTGTGTCAGGGAGAAGTGCTGAGGAGGCCAAAGCAGGAGCCACTGGTGTGMTTTGCCACTTCTCCATTGGAAAGCACACAAAGTGACACGAAACCATAAGAAGCAGGAATCTGACCTCATCAGTACAGTGAGTTAATAGCTATTCCTGTAAGGACTTCTGAGAAGTCCCAAGCAGGTCTGATATRTGGTGTTCCTTGTCTGATGAATTTTTCACACACAATCATGATAAAGGACCTGGTTTCAGTTTTCCCTAATTTCCTGAAAGAAATTTCTTCTCTCCTCACACTGCTACCCATGCATTTATGGATCCAGCATAGCAGCAGCATCAATGCATAAAGATAATTCAGGGAAATACGAAAGCTACAGTCCATTTTGCAGGTATAATGAGATTGATGAGGTATCTGAAGAGCCATAGTTCACAGCCTGCTCGGATATCTCCATCCTTTAGTGCTGGCAAAAGTGTAGACACAATCATTAAAGAGATGACAAAAWTGGCATTTAAACCACCCCCAGTGTCTGAGGTTCAGTGTCAATGAATCAGTGGGATAATACTCTTTTGTACGATAATGGATTATATCTTGGGATATTTTTATATGAATAATATTGATAGTATTAATTAAATAATCAGTCAATACTTCAGAGTTATTCATTTGCTCTGACAAAGCCCTTAAATGCCCCAGAATAAAGTTATATTAATAAACAGCTTTGGTTTTGCAGATGGTTCCTTACTGACCTTCAGGTAAGAGTGAAGTCTTCTTTGAGGTTTACTTTAGCTGGCAATCAGTTACAGGAAATGATGCTTAGGAAACATGCAATTAATTTACTTTCAGTATGGTGATGATGCAGACATAAAAGGATCATCACCAGAAAAATGGGTACAGAAAACAGAAACCTGATGGCAGGTTTTCAAACATATTTTTGGTTTTGTTTTTAGTTTGGATTTTTTTCAATCTACAGGATGCATATTCCCTGTATAGATGAAAAACTGCAAACCAATCATAAATTAAAAGTAGTGTGAATGAATGGATTCTGCTTGCTGTAACACACAGTCAATAATGTATTCATTACTTCCAGCTAATACTAGAGCCCACAGCTACTGCATCTAAATAACACTGAGGCAATTTCTATGCTGATTTACGCCTAAGAGAGGGCAGTCCCAATTCCTGATTTTCAGGATGGGCAATATTTTTAAATTAAGTACTGGACTAACATGTGGGACATTAAGATTCAGCAGCTCTTACACAGGTTTCTTCTGTAGCCAGCTAGGATTTTATTTCTAAASACATCATGCAACCCCATTTTTTTATGTTTCTTTCTTATAAATTAAACAGAGAAGCAGAGCTGGACCAAAAGGCAGGATTCCTTCTTCCATTGACTTAATTTCTCAATCAACAGACACCTCTTTTTTTGTCCTTACCTGTCATCTTCATCAGCGGTACTCCTACAGGGGTTACCCAGGGGAACTGCTGGTTCTCCCTCAGCTCCATGCAAACTTTATCAACCAGGGACACACAGACCAGGCACAGATGGACCAAACAGGTGCTTTGAATGCAAAAAATGGAGGAAAGTTAACTGAGAAATTGTAAAGGCAGAGATTTGAGAAAGGTAAGATGATTGCCTCTCTGCCAGCAAGATCTGGGCCCCTGAGGGGTGCCTAAAGCAGAACTGAGGTGGTCAGAAAACTGTGGCACTGACAGCTTACATGTCTGCAAAGACTTTCTGGTCAGACAGGAACCAGGCTGGCTTTTGAGGCTCAATAATGCGGATCAATGTAAGTAAAATGGGTGTTATGCTGGAGGTGCTTTAGCTGGTCTAGTTTCTGGGCCATTTTTGCTCTTATCTGTACGTAGTGAGTACACTGTAAAAAGAAAAGAAAAGAAAAGAAAAGAAAAGAAAAGAAAAGAAAAAAAAAACTCTCAGATACTCTCCATTTACCTTTCTGCATCATACCAGTGACAAAATGCAATACTTCTCCTGTGCCCCTGGTTCAGCTGGCTGCTGCAGTATCATACCCTTTCTGTCTAGACAGTAAGAGATCCTAAATTACCTGTTAATATATCCCTTTCTAAATTTTTTTCTGAGTTATACTCATTACAGCCTTCAGGAAAGAGTGATGAATAAGTTTCTCCTGCTTCATCACACTTGGTGAAACTGCTTCTATAACTTGCAGCTAACAAGATCAGGTGTAACTACAGTTTGTGAAAAATACAGGAACAACTGTGCTGTGTAAATATCTTTAACATTGGTCGTTGCAATTTGCAGCACTTGCAGCAGTATAAATCTGAATACATATCTCTGACTTTCTGAAATTTTTACTATGAAGGCTTGTACATGACTTGTTCTGCAATAATTTTATTTCTTTGGTGCTCTTAAATTAGAATGTTTGCTTTTGTCTTAAGAAACCTACCATAGCAATAAAATGATAATTCTGAGTTTGTTCCTTTTCAAGGTAACATTACTGAACAACTGCAGAATTAATTCCTCTCTGTTTAGTTTTTCCCCCCTCATAATTTTCTTCCAAGATGGAAAAATGAGCTGACAAATGCTCGGCATCTGTGTGTCTGCTTCTCCTCACAGCAATGAGAGCAAAGGCAGTGTGTGTGGAGGCTGGCTTTGATGGGGAAGCAAGCTGCTGGTGATTCCCTTGGAACTAAATAGGATGATGGAGGTACTGGAGTAACCACCCAGAAAGGAGGGTAGAAGATGTAAAATGAATCCCCAAGCCTCTGCCAGTATCTCCCAATAGGAGGATTTTGTTCTTCATTGTTGTTCCTCATTTTCATTTTGCCCCTTCAGAGTGAGCTATTTCTGTGAATTATTAGAAAAAAAGTTTTCAAAAGCAGCTTGACTTTGACCATTCAGTCATTATGGAAGTGGAAATTACAGCCCGAGCAGTTTAAAAGGGAACATTGTCTTTCAAAACTATAAACAACATAAACAACAGCTAAACATGATAGACTGGAATGACTTTGTAAAGATCATTTTGAAATGAACCCATCTCTCTTCTGTTGTTCTGGGATTTGGGATATTTTCCAAGCACTGACTGTTGTATGGCTGCCCAGCATCCTTGTGGCTCTGGTGAAGCTTTGGAAGTTGTCCCTCTGGGCAGCAGAACCATGTGGTGTGTCCCATTCCCACTCCTGCCTGCAGCCCCAGTGCTGGGAATGTCCCTGAGTGTCACACAGGTGTCACAAAGGGGTTATGCAGGGTAGGGAGAGAGAAACCTCAGTTCCCTCCATTCCTGCCTGAATCCTGAAGTGGCTAATGCTCATGGAGCTGTTGCTATTCTTCTCACGTGGCAATCTTTCTTCCTTGAGAGAGTATCCTCAAGGGATGCACAGTATTTATTTATTGCAACCTTTGGGTTTGATGTGCAAGCTGCACTCTGCRTTTTATTACTGTTTGATCCTCTGCAGACTCCATTTGTGTAATCTGCCTCTGGGGGTACAAGTTTGCTCTGGGGTCTTTCTTTAACAGATTCGCTGTTTCCTGATTTATTTTAGCATTATTCAGCTTGTGACCTGTGAATTGCTGCTGCTCCACAAACCATCAGACATTCCACAAAATTATTACAGACTGTCCCTCCTTCCCATCCCAAAAAACATCCCACCTCTGTAGTCAGGTACAAAATGAAGAAATATAAGTGAAATCAAATAATAAACGAGTACTTAAAGTTTGCAYTGTTGTTATCTGTTGAAAATAATAGCTTTGTGCTGGAACTTTATGAATCAGTCCTTTCTTTGCCTCTGCAAGTAATAGACAGTCCCTTAACTAAAGAACTTATTTGCCATGCCAGTTAAACAAAATTAATTTACATTTAGTTTTAGAGGGTTTAAAAGGCTTTTTGCACTTAACTGGTATTCCAACCACAATATAGTCCCAAGTTGGCAGTTAAAATTTCTAAGCAGTGTTTTTTTCAAAAGTGTTGCTTGCTAATACCAAATATGCTAATAATGAGATTTTTTCATGAGTTTTTGAGGTAATGGATAAAACATGAAGAAAATTCCTTTCATTTTATCTCTAATGTTTCTGTAATTGCCAACTGTGATACAACAGCTGCATTAAACTTTGCTTTCTGAAATAGAAGGAAAAGATTGTTCCTTTCCCAGTCCATGTTAATAACATTCTGTGGAAAGATGTCTTAGAATAATTTTTAAGGGTATGTGGAGGATAAATRTTTTGCACTTATCCCAAAGGATACTTTTGCTTCCAGCTACTATTTTATCAATAAATCCTCACAGAAAACCTGCAGTTAGCCCCAGATGCAGTTCCTGTGGATGAGCAGCCTCTCCTAAACCTGGTTTTAGTAGAGCCTTGGGATCTTTCCTTCACCCGTGGCCCCAGAGCAGAGCAATTCAGGGTGTTTGCTCTCACGAGATGGAGACCATCAGCAGCTGAGAGCACATTTCTCCATGAAGCAAAGCAGCATGTGCTTGTTGCCTGAAACCAGTGGGAAGTCCTGACCTTGAGGGAGGCTGCTGTTAGTCCAYGGGCTAGCTGGAGAGCATATCAGCTGGCCTGGCTTTTGTCTGCAACCCCAGCCCATCCCTCCCTGCATCCCAGCCTCTCCTATGGCAAAGGGTCGGCTTCTCCCTTTGCTCCCTTTATCTGTTTTAATCACCTGATGGCTTTGAAGTCACTTCAAAGGTCTCCTGTTAGAAATTCATATCTTGTAGATGAGGCTTCCTGTTGTTTTAGGCAGGAAAACTGCCTCAAGTAATTGTCCTGCTCATGTCTTGGTGCTTCATTCAACAGCTGGCTRCATTTCCCTGCATCTCCTTGCCTCCTAACTCTGTGGTCAACCCTACAGAACCTTTTACAAACAGCATGTAGGAAAGAAGACAAATAGTGAGGACAAAGTGTTTTATTATACTTAAATGCGCAGCTATTGTGCAAAGTTTGCCAGGCATTGTGAATATTACACATTAATGATTATCACAGGATCTGGAGAAAATAGCTTCTTYTCCCACTAGTTTTTGCATCTGGAAAAATCCACTRGCCTTCAMRGTGATTTTCCTGCATTTCAGTGATRYGASATTGGACAGAAGTCTCAYRTGCATTTGTCCCTTWCAGAAGATTTACTGTTCCATTGTGTAAAAGTCAGAATCCCCCACACTGAAGTCATTACTCGCAGCCATAATCCATAAATTTTCTTTTACTGCTGTTAGTGTTGCTATTTTGTATGAAGTTGTAATTATTTAATATTCACAATTAGAATCCTACTCAATATTCTCCAAGTATAGCTGTCAAATGTGTAGTAGTGAGGTGATTTTATAGGACTAAAGCTGACATGYCTCAGAGCTATCAACTGKTGAGTYTTACCAACACCTCAAAGSACTCAGTAGGGCCAATRGRAAAATTTTAGGCMTAGACATCTGTTTTGTCCCAGGTAATTGACTACAAATGGTAAACTGAGGATTTCCTTGGTATTCCTTCTACTACCAACAGTACCTGCTTCTGTTTCAGTTTGGTCACCTTCCAGTATGGCTGTTGGGGARGGAGCAGAGACCAGAGCACCACTGACCTACCTTTTAGTTCACGTTTCTCTCCRAATTACAGCTACCCTAGATGCCCTCTTGCTGTTGCCTCAGCTGTGAACATCTCAGCCCTACAGAAAGTATGACTCATTGTGTGCTGGGAGTCTTCATTTTATCACATCTGTCTGGGAAATTTTGTGTACTCTGTAATAACATCTTCATGTTTATGAACAGACATTCAGAACCTGCTTTGATCTTTTTTTATGAAGTGCTGAACTGATTTATTTGATTCACACTGTTTCTCTTAGAAACACCTGGTTCAGATCTGAACTACAAATATCTGTGAAGTCCAATTAATAATTAGTCTGCAAGATACGCTCTTAAGGAATGCAAACTAAGTCAATGTTCTTCACTGAATCTACCCTGAAATGACCTGGTAGATTGCTAGATTGCCAAAAGAAAGTGGAACCTGGAGCTCTCCTCAGTGCAGAATGTTTAGCTCTTAGGAGAGGAATAATAAAGAACGTGCCCATAGTAATGAACTGACACAGTTGCAGAAAAGGTTTGACTGCAGAAAAGAAATTTTTTTTTTAAATTACAGTAATTTTCACTAGAATGACATTTTGTATTCATCTGCTCTGAGCTGTCTTAGGCTCTCCTCAGAGATGTCACACCCAATAAGGACTCTGTAAGACAGGGCTCTTGATTACGGGCATGGCTATCCACTTAAGCACACTCCCTGTTGACTCACCTGAAAGTGCAGCTGAGAGAATGTCCGGAAAGGCTCATGTTCACTGGAGCAAAGAGAACAGGCAGAATTTCTCTGAGGTGATTGTCTTRCATGCTGCACACCTGCCTAATAACAAAGAAGTGGAACACATTCAGGGATGAATGCATTCACAACCTTCATCTCCATGGAAATAGATGTAAGATTAGGGCAGAATGAAGAACAGGCCTTCAATTAAGTCATGAGGTATGAAATCTGACCTAAGTTGGCTCTTTGCAATACTTCTCAGGCATGTTTATTACTGCAGATGAAAGAAGTGTAATTCATTGGCATACGTGTATCTCTCCCTTCCCTCAAGCCTCCTCTGCTAAACAAGGGAGTTGATTTTCTGATGTCACGGGAAAATACATATTCCTTCATGAATATTAAAAGCTTTAGTCCTTACTACAGGTCTTCTTGAACTTAGAACAGGCTATTTTCTCGACTGTGTTCATCCTCAGTTCTACCTCAGAAAGGAATGTGTAAACATTGTCCTTAATTATAATTAAATTTTTTTTCAAAATCTATTATTGCCAATTTACAGAAAGCTCTACTCTAAGCAGCAACCAAACTGGAAACAGGGTTGCCCTATCGGGTATGATAGCTCATTCCAGCTCTGCTAATAGAAAAGAAAGACAGAGTGCAATAAACAGCAAGACTTCTGAAACAACACAGATAAACACTGAACAGATCTTCATTTTATTTATTCACCCATCAGCCCACAAAACTCAAACCAAGGTGCATCATGAGGATAAAACAAAGAGAGAAGCCATAAGAACCATGCTACTGATAACAGAATCAGGGTTACTCTTAAAGAAATCTCTGAAATGATGAATACTTGTAGGATAATGAAGACTGCTTACAGTCATACAGAATCAAAGAGTATTCTGAGCTGGAAGGGACCCAAGGATCATCAAAGCCCAACTCCTGKCCTTRCTCAGRACCATCTCCAACAGTCACACCACATGCCTGAGAGCATTGTACAAATGCTTCCTGAGCTCTGTCAGGCTTGGTGCTGTGACCTTCCCTGGGGAGCCACTTCCAGTGCCCAAMCACCCTCTGGGTGAAGRATCTCTTTCTAATATCCAACCCAAACCTCCCCTGACAAAACTTCAGGCCATTCTSTCRAGTGTTSCTGCCACTCAAATGACATACAACTTATTYGTTAGATATACAACTTGTTTGTTAAGCCATTTGTCAGGTAATTTAAAAAATGAGCAAGTTAACATGAATTAAAGCTCCTAAAATATATACTTTTTCTTTAAAAAAAATCATCTTGTACAGATACAGAAGTTGTGATGGTTAAGAAAGGAGGGGTGGAAAGAGATGTGCACAGTGTAACAATAGTCCTACTACTTGTATGARAATGTTTTCAGCTTCACATATCTTCTTTATCTATCCTAAAGTCTTTGAGTGCAAACAGTGACTAGCTCTTATGCTAGACAACCATCATGATGGCTCTGAAGAGCTGATTTGGGGAAGATGCTGGCAGAAAACTGCTGACTTTGCCTGTGCTTGATCCATCTATTTACAAAGGGAAATATTAGAATGTGATGGAGTGCCAAGTGTTYTCAGGTTTTCACTTTTCAGAGACCTCTGGAGTTGAGGCAATCTGTACATACCTATGAATTTGTGTGAAAAAAAAACTCGTTTGAGGTCAGGAAATATAAAATGGACCATGGCTGAATCCTGACTTGTATGGATTTGGACATATCCTTTATCTCTGTGTATCTCTTTCTGTTTATGGTCTACCTCTGACTGTCCAGATACCACCAGAGTCAAAAGAGGTAAATTAARTGTTTTACAGCAGACTGAAGTCCTTAAGCTCTTTACTTGTATTGTTATACTTTGCTTGTCTCAGATAAGTTTCTTCTTTGCCCATTCTTGACGGTTTCCTCTCTTCCAGAGAGATACCTGGATGAATCAAAATGCCCTTTCAATCGAAAATAGCTGGAGTTTAATTTAATCATTGCTTTAACAAGATCCTTTCTCTAACACAATATGCTAAAAGTGGCATTCAAATAGCACACCACCAACTTCAGAAAAGTTCTAGGCAAAATCAAAGGATGCTTTTAATAATTGTCTGTGTTGGAGTCTTTAGAATTCTGTAGATACGCACATRTATCTGCTTATATGTGTAGAGTGGGCAGAAAGAAAGGTCGCACTGATTAATAACAGAAAAGTAGAAGATGCTTTGAAATAACAAGTGCTCTCTTACTGCAGTCTGGAGATCTGTTTTCAAAATCAGAACAATGCAGAAGGATCTAACAGTCACCTGATMGGTTTGAAGGACATTCCATGCTTATCTTACACCAACAACTGCCATGGAATAAAAGATATATGAATTCTGTTCAAGTTAATAATTTGGATTCATGTGGCAATTTTCACAAAGACTGGAGAATATGAAGACCTCTATTTTTCAAAGCCAGATGCTCACTGATGCAGAAAAGGCACATCCCARTGTGGTGAGGGGCTCTTACTTAAATTTCTTATCTATTTTCTCTCACCACCAGTGCAGTAAGGAGAAAAGCCAACATGCTTCAATGAGATTTGTCAAAAGTTATTTTAATTCTTCTGTGATACCAGAAGGAGGCTGCAGATCAGAATATAAAATAATCTCTCTTTAAAAGGTRTTCACATCTAATATGTGAGTGCTTCTTGTTATCTGTTTCATGGTATCTTACCTGACAATCAGCATTTTGGATATGACATGTGCCATTTGGATCTGCTGTTGAAATGTGAATTTCTATGGTGTAGAACTGCCCTGTGCTACAAACTGCCTRGCAAGGAAGGGCTCTTAATGTTGCTGTTGATTCCTGAAGGTTTTGCTCAAAYAGTCTCAAGCTGGGTTAGTGCTTTTTGGCCTGGACACTGGAGATAGCAAACCCTTTTCYACAGTTCTAACTGTTGTGATCACTGTAATCTACTATTATATTTTCCATTAAATATGTTCCAAAATCTAACATTGGGCAATACATAAGAATAAGATTCTTCCTCCAATAATTCTTAAAGGAAAAATACAACTGTTTGGAAAATGTAACATTTGTCCTGAAAATGAGTTAAGTGCCTGTTTGTGCAAGCACATTGGATCTTTCAAGCTAGAAATGGTTGAGCCGGCTCCAGGACTGGAATATTGTTGGATGCATGAAAGCAGTATGAACCAGCCTTATTCAATATATTTAGCTGTTAGGATGCAGTGTGGATCAAATGCAGCTGCAGAAAATTTTGACGGGTAATTGRTACATCCCTCCTGCCCAATGTGTGCTGTATTTATATAGCAAACATTTAGGACTAATTTGGGRCTTTTATGTATTATATTCAGTAAGACACTTATGAAAATGTTACCATTTGAGCTGGATCACCATTGTATTTATTGAGAAGCCATTGGCTTATCTCATGTTTGTACCTCAGAAGGCATTGTCTTCCATCTCAATGAAGCAGTTGAGCTTTTGTCATTCRTTCATTTTCTCTATCAGGACCAGGTCTCAGATCTTTGTACCCTATTTGGACTTCCTTCTCGGTCTGTATGTGGGCAGCACATTCCTGCTTTGTGCGCTGCACAGAGAATAATCAGTAATAATCACAGTAGAGGAGTCAGTGCTCGTAAAACCAAATTAAGGTGTGGATTCCGGTAAGTGGCCATCAGCCCTGTGCACTCATGTTGGTGTCACAGTGGCACTTCCAGCCTGTTCCTTTCTGCAGTTTGTGTTCCTCCCTCCAGGATCCAGTCTTTCTGCACTTTGCCCATCTTTAATTTTTGCAGTCTGCATTGTTTTCTTACCTCCTGGGGTCAAGCCTAACTAGAACCTGTTGCACCATGGGAACTTGTATAAGAAGCCAATAAGTTTCATATGCATTTCAGAAAACTAATCTATAGCTTGGATCACTGATGCTGATAGTGAACCCAGAGGGGTCATAAGTTGTTTTTAAATTCCGGTTCTGTACTAAATACATTTGAATACGCTGGCATTTACCGTGACCCATTAGTTCATATGCCAAACAACAGCATGCTGCAGCTTGCAGAATCYGCTGTCATTATTTATCATAKCTCTTGCTGGCATGATTTAGCTCTSAGAGGCTGATAATTGTGACCTYGTAGTTCTTGACMTTAAAATTTAAGAGRTCTGTCACAACCTTTTCTAAAAGACAGGCTGTGATTTCTCAAGTCTAAAATGTTTGCTTTTATGAGTGACCAAAATGTTCTTTACACGCCTTGTATTTCTCCCTGTTTGGGTGTTCATGACAATATACAAGGAGTTTGTCTCTTTCCTTTGAGGCATTGTTTTATTTCTAGGCATGAAATATACATCAATTAAATGTTGTCACCTCTTAAATCTGATAGTATTACTGTCCTGGATCCTCTTAAAGATACACTTTTCCACCCAGAGGGCAGCAGCTTGCTGACAGAAGAAAGCAACTTTATATGATGATTATATCTCAGGTGCTGGCCACATCCAGAATTTGGGAACTATTTCACTTTTTAGTGAAAACCACAAACTGCTCCTCAAAGGTTCAAATATAATGYAGTGTATTRATTAATGMCTTCYACAGTGTCTTATGRTGTACAGAATTAGGCYKCATATTAYTGTCCTTTTATTCAGYGAAAGTTATTTAAGATCCCTTCTTYTCTCCTTYRGCAGTTTTTKACYRAGTTGTCTRTCTTCACTGTGAACTGGTGGAAGTGTCCAATTCAAAAATCTCTTTTGCTCTCAGCATAACTCTCCTCTGTGACTGTCACAGTTAGAAAATCTCTCTTTTATTTTTTTTTTTAAGAAAGGAAGGGCCAAAAAAATTCTGAAAGTATTTTCACATTGACCTAAAATATTTTATTTATGTCATTAGGTACAATATCATTTTGTTGTCTTCTCATCCTGGATTTTTTTCTCATTTGCTCTTATGAATTTTTCTGTGTTTTATCAGCATCACAATTTTGACAATGGTTTTGATATTTTCCTGCAATTCTCTTTAACATTTGGAAGCAACGTCCACTTTGTTTCAACAGACTGTCCTAGAAGCTAGTCTACTATATGGCACAAAATATATAAACTTTTCTCCTTAAGTTTTTCTAATTAAGTTTTTCAATGTGGATAACACATTGCCCAACTCCAGCATATCTACTGTTTCTGCTGGTTCTTGGTTTTAGTTTTAAAAGATAAGGCAAAAGACCTACCCAATTATTTCTCTACAATCTCTATCATCAAATATTTTTGGTACTATTATAGTGTTCTGAGTATAATTCCTGAGATTGTAAAGGTGTTATTTACTTTACTAAAACTTAATTTTCTGATCTCTATCTTCCATGGGCATATCTGTGTTCCAGAGTGGCTCATAAAATCATGCAGYATTTTAATCTGCAAAACCAGTATTCCCAGGGGTCTCATTCTCTGCAATCTGTCTGCTCTCTCTGCTTCTCATACCTGTCTGGCTTCCCCATGGACCACACTTTCTTTTTTGCAAGTCTAGCTAAAATGAGTGATGCCTAACAGCTAGCTAATAACACAGGAGGAGTCCCTTTCACCATGAGAAGAGGAGYTTTATTTAAATGTCARTTTGCTACAGCTTCWGTTCAAGAAGCAACCATGAAGAAAAGTCTCTGAATACCTTCTTACTTTTGCCTCCATTAGGATTTTGATGCTCCAGTTCACAGAAGCTGCAGTAATCCCAAAACCAGTTGGCTCTGTATCCTTGGGACATTGTGGCTGGATAGCTCAGTGATCCACGATATCAGTTTGGTGTTTTGCCCTTCTGTCTTCAATTGACATGCACATCTTGTTATGAAGTAATTGCAGTTTAATTAACATCCATTTCAGCTGTGCTCAGYGATAGATTACACTGTGGGTTTGGTTTCTGAGCTAAGCCTTCAGCCTGCAGTGACACTCCCGAGTGCAAACTCGTTCTGTGGCAGCTGTGTCAATGCACAGGGACAAAATATCTCCTCATGTAGATTGTTTGAATGCCAATGAGTACAATGCACTAATGCAATTTTAATCCTCTGGGCACATCTGGGCATACATATGCATAGATCTTTTGAGTGTTGTAACATAAGGGTACAACTTAGAATTCTGAGTTTTTCTCAGCTGCGTTACCAGGTCTGTGAGATGGAATGAACTGCATTTGCTGTGTTTGAGATCCGGCCCAAGGCTTCAGTAGTGATTTTGCCAGAGGAGGATGACAAGATGCGGCTTATGTAGATAGGGTGTACATAAAGACTTATATAATGCTCCTTTTTTTGGTCTGCTTTATACTCTATCCCATGTCAAAACATAGAGAACACACAATTACAGAACTTTAACACATGTTACAGGGCATGGGATATTTTCATTTTTGACAAGGATATTTTCAGATGATTCCACAGCATATAAACTGTTGTTATGGAAAGTGGCAGTTAGTCAGTGTTGTGCATTTGCAATACTTAGGCATGTCTGGATAAATAAATATATTGAAATGGTGAAGGGAGTCTGAATTTTACATGATCCTGTTTTAGGGCGTAACAACATTAATCTCAGAGGTCTGGAGCTGAGGTGGGACCCTTACAAGGAAATTCTGTGGCCTGTGGCCTCAGTGTCCAAATAGCAACCATTTTAAAGCAGATGTATTAATTTAACAAGCATACTGTGCAGAGTACATTGCTGCAAAAGAACAGGGTCAAGGRCTAGATTCTAGTGATAATTAGTACTCAAATTATTAAAATCACCTATGTTTCAGTGGTTGACAGATAGATTAAATAAAATAAATAGAATAAAATAAAAATAGCATTTTTATAGGTAATTACTGTTAAATTAAAAGAGGTGAGAAAATTCCTTGTCATRTGCATAGACCTTTTAGGTCCAAGGTAGCAAAGAGGTGCACCAATAAGGAAGTCATTGTAGGATCAGTGTCATAGATCATTATATGCAGCAACATAAGGGACCAAATACAAATTAAATAATTAAAAATCATCTCAAGCATCAAATTAAATAATTTAAAACCATCATAAGATATTGCAATAAATTAAGGCCATTAAAATAATAAGCAATGCATAGAGGCCAGATGCCAGACATTAAGATCCAGCAGTGCTTGTTTGGCTGCACTTCAGATCTGTTTGTTTCATGAGTCCAAAATCATAGACAGAAGCCAAATAACCCAAAGGAAAGGGTCTGACCTTCTCTTCTGCAAWGACTCTGCTCTGCCAACTTCTGTAGTGGTTTCTCTAACTATCTTGTCTTCCAGATAGCCAGAATCCTTTTCCCAGATTCTAATTGACACTGAGCTGCAGCTGGTGCACTGGATACCTGCCAGCTCTTCATCCTCTTCCTCTTTTTAAACCTAAAAAGTCTTCTTCAGGTACAGTAGGTTTATTTTTTTAATGCTCTTAGACTCCTGTCATACCAGCTGTGAGTCTTCTGTGTTTCTGTACAGTGTGAAGAGGTTTTGTCTCTTCTCTTTCCACTTTCACCCTGTGGTTATTTCATATGCTGCCTCCATTTCTTCTTTTGGTCTCATCACCCCAAAATGTGGGCAYGWAGAGTGGAATGAACTGCTGATACCYACCTCAARTGAGGCTGTGAAAATGAAATGGCTCAGTATATTGATTGGTGCTGAATCACATAGAAAGACACACACACCTATGTATGAGCTTATGACTTCAGTTTCACCAGAGCTCTGAAAGAGGAATATCCTTTTCCTAACATGGTATGACCTTTCCGGAAACAGAATATATGGATTTGAATGGCACTGTTGCATTTATTCCTGTGGGGGKTTTGCTAGGTTTTGTTAGAATTGAGTTTGTTCACATGTAAAAAAAGCTGCAAGGCTTGCKTTACTTTTGTGTCTATACTCAGCTCATGATTGTGCTTTGTTTTGTGAGTTCTGTGTTCAAATTCCTCCCTTTCAACACTGTGGCATCTCTTCCTTTATAAACACTGCAGATGTTTATTCTAGGCTGTATGATCTGTCTCTGTCTGAGGGGCAGAMATCTTTATCTATCCTTCCTGAGGACGAGAGAGAACACTGAACATTAATCTCCCAGGAAGCTGAGCTGGGAACSTGGCAGCGCTTGCAGAAACACAGATCTAGTGAGCAGCGCTGTGTCTCTGCCTGCAGAGAAACAGAAAACACCTCTGTAAACTTTGTCCTGATTTATGCTCACAAAAGATTGTCGTTACCAAGCAGACACCAAGCTTTTTAATTTTTATTCTGCAAAATGTGTTCTTTAGGAATGCAAAAAATTGCAGGTAGTACTAATGAAGAAATGCAAGAGAAGACAATTACGTTTGTCATGTTACCTGCWTTCCTCCATCCCACAGGCCAAGACACGGGAGACAAGTGCTTTAGCTCCATCTAGGAGGCAAAAATACTATTACTGTGTCWGCCTGAAACCAGATCCCACAGGTTTTTCTCATTTCTAAACTGCATTTTAAAGGCTCTGATGAATTAGTCTTGCTGTATCTCCCTGAKTCAGGCTTCCATTTCTGCCATCATTTTTGTGCATGAAATCCTGCAAAGCAGAATCAAATTTTGCCTGGTCTAACAGCATCTAAGTTTGCATTTTATAGTTAAGTTAATGGAGATAATAGAAAATAAAAAAATATTTGAATAAAAGGAATGCATGCCCAAAAAAGCGGAAACCAATTCTCACTAACTTACTGAAGGTGAAAGACCCATTTTAATGGAAACAGTGAATAAAGTATAAAAAGTACATTTTACCCTGGCTGCCTCATTCAAGGTCACACAGAAAATCAAGTATAGAGATGGAGTCAGCCTGCAAAACACCTACTCTCACTTTACCCAGCATGTAATTCATTTCTTCCCAGTTAACAGGAGTCTTTCAAAGCATCATAAAATCATAGATTGGTTTGGATTTAAAGGGACCTCAGAGATCACTAGTTCAAACTGAGCAAATTTATTGCTACAAAAAGATTATGTTTTTCATTTTTACTGTTCATTTATTTTAGCACTGTGTTGTATGTAGAAAGGAATGGTGGGTTTTTACCTGCCTGATACAGTAGTTATATGAATGTCTTCTGACCATCAATAAAATTTTTTCATTCTTTGTATGACAATTTATCAATCTAATCAGTATATCAGGAATTTAATCTCCCACTTTAATTGTAGCCTTCCTGCTCTCTTTTTCATACATACTTTCTACCTATAAATACTGTCTACTCCTTATACAATTAACTGATTATCCATATTTCATTATTTTTACCTGCTTAGCAAAGCCTTCAATTTGCAACCTTTCTTGAGCTTTCATAAAGGCCACAGAGCATCTTCAGTTCTTTTCACTTAAGCTCTTCTGTGAGCTAATCCAAACTGCATAAAGTTTTTTGGCAAGGCTAGGAGCATGTTTCAGTTTTCTGATGTCTTAATAAAATGTAATACATGACTTCTAACACTAAACAYAGAAGCAGAAACAGGAATGGTACCACCTTCTGTCTGGTGCATTTTTTATAATAGTTCAGTCTAGAGTACCTAATTTATTAACATTCTTCAAATCATCATACATTCTGTATACACACATAGAGCCAAAATGCAATTCCCAAATTAAATAGGGATTTAAGAAGCTGTCTAATTTTAAGAACTGTTTCTGTCTACTTGCTTTTCCTTCCTGTTGTCCTAAAACATTTGYAGAATGAAAATACCCTGGTGAAATCCATTGTTAAGGTTTTGTTTTTGTCACAAAGCTGCAGAAAACACCATATAACCACATAATTAATTTTTTTCTTCCTGTAACCATTAAAATTCGTATCAATTTGTAACAATAAGACGTCTTTGTATCAATTTATAACAGAAGTGGGAAGAACTGCTCTGGTATACTTTTTATTCCAAAACATACAATTACAAAAAGAGTACCAGAAATTTAACCAGCTCTCTTGATTTATTCACAAAAAAAAAAAAAAAAAAAAAAAAAAAAAAAAAAAAAAAAAAAAAAAAAGAAGTAGGTTTTCAGCCCACCAATATCTAGAGAATAAAAAGGGTTTGTTATTAAAAATATGACTATATAGCTTTTTGTCTTCCCTCACTTGCTCTTCTCTCCAAGACTGGTGCAAATATCATAAGTTTTTGTTGATTTTTGACTTACATGCTACAGAGATTGACATTTTTATGTTACTTTATGACTTTTAAAATCAATGTTCTTAAAAATGCAGGTAAACAACAGACTAAGATGCTCTTACATTTTGAGTAAACAGCCACTTTTTTCTTTTGCAAAATTGCYATTTTACTTGTTGRATCAGAAGATTAAATMTATTTATAYGAATACARCTCTYRTGTTTTCTRTGAAGGAGAGAATTATGAAAAATTAGTCAAGGCCAAATGAAATATTCTAGCCCGATTCAACCTACAGCTCAATATGTGCAGACACATTTGAATAATAGGAGCAGGATACCCTTTAATTTATATTCAGTGTGGTTTTTTTTTCCTTAGTCAATAAATCTTTTAAACTTTTAGTTTTCCATTTCCAAAGAATTATCCTTTGACTTGYAATGTTTGCTGTAAAAATGCATGATGTAGCCATCAAGGATACCAAACTGATAAACGGATGTATCAACAGTGAACAAACCATAATAAAATCAAGGGCAGAGGATGCATGCTGAGAAATCACTTCTCTGGTGATGCCATGACCTTTAAATWAATGCAGTAGGATCTCACGTACTACAATCCATGTGCTGAAAATGAACCAATTTACTGGAACACAATTTCCAGGTACAAACATTTCTTCAGTGGGATACTGTGCTTTCAAAACCAGAGTTATGTCTTTACATTTTGGGCAAAATCATCTTATTTTGGAACATTTGMATAAATATATATTTTTCCACCACAGATTTTTCACGTTAGTTTGATTTGATTGAGTTTACAAGATATATTTCAACTGTTGTTTGATACAGTGTGTGCTAAGGTTTGGTTGTCTCCATGACATGATGGAAATCTTTACTGAAATTATTTAAGAAAATACTTGAAGATTTCATTCAATGACATTTGAGAGTGCTATGAAGATGCTTAAATAGCTAAACTTTCTTGAAATTCAATGTTTGTCATGTAGTTTCACGCAGTCACGGTTTCCATGGTCTCTTTGTTTTCTTCCCCATACAAGATCCCAACATATTTTCCACAGGAAAAAATCAGCTCATTTCAGTGAACATTTCAGAGGGTTCATTTCTTTTGCTTATTCTTAAGGGAGGAATACTGAGCCATGTTGTATCTCCTACWGGCAGCTACAGTGGAAAATTAGAATCAGTAAGGGTATTAGCACTTCATCTTCTGCTACTTATTAGGGATCACCTATCTGAGCATTAAAGACAGAGTCTGAAGCCTGTTAGCAATTTTTAAGGTGCAGGAAATTCAGTCAGGGTGAGCAGAAAGGTTGATGACACCAGTCCATCTGATTCTGCATCATGTCGTCACCAATGGCCATTGGAGATGCCCGGATCACCAGGACATCAGGATTCTCTCTGGATGTTCAGCACCCTGCAGCTCAAACATCTCTCAATGAAGAGGTGGATATGTATTTAATAAACACAGTTTGCACATACACTGAGAAGTATTACCTTCTTTTTCAGGGTGATCAGCCCCTTCTAGTTTTATTTGATTGCCCTTATTCTTTTGTTGGAAGACATGGAGAGCAATTTTTCTATTTGTCTGTATTTTAATCTCTCATATGAGTCAGGTAGTTTCACCTAATCYCTCTTCCTCCCAGTCACCTGTGTTGGGTCCTAAGGCCTGGTCTGGCCTAAATGCAGTCTGAAAGTAACAAACCTAAGGACAGAATCTATCAGGAGGCACTCACTTCTGGAGCTGTAGGGATACAGAAACATTTACAAAGTCACAGGAAGCAAGCTGCAGCACCTCTGCCCCAGCTGGTAGTTGAGAGGGGATGATGAGAAAACAGATGCTGCACCTTTTGGAGGAACAATTTCCCATTCCACACTCTTTTTGTGTTGTGGGCTCATTGTATTTGGCAGCTGCCGTTTTCATACAATAATAGTAAACTTAATTTTAAGAKATGCTATTTATCATATTATTATTATCCCTAGCTCTTATCCCTCTTTTGTCTCATTGCTCTTCCTCATTTACTTCAAATAACAAGCTATGAAATCAAGAATTAATGTCTAAAATCAATGCTTGCTTGTATCTCGATTAGATGTGTGTTTTCTGTGTTCTGAAGATTGACAGCTTTAAAGAAACTCTAGTGTACTGAATCAGTATTGCCTGCAGCAAAGTACTGCATCACTTCATATGAAAATTAACTTAAAATCCACTGATCCCAGATGGTAAACAGCAACAATATTCTTCCTGTTGGAAATTCTAGTATGAATGCTAATTACTATTCTAAGAGCTAATAGCTGCTGATTCCGCATTGATCTGAATATTCGTAGCTTACTTTGCAAGTGGTAAGATCAGATTTAATGAATAGATAGTCTTGTGGGTAATTTTAAGGGCCTAAGTAGAAATGTATTTCTTTTGAATGTTGACAATTTTCATGCTCTATGCAAAAGYTTCCCCCATTTTTCAAATAAAAAATGCCTTTATTATTTAAAGTGCTGTAGCACAGGAGAAAGGTCATGATCTGGAGKTTTATATGTTTTCCATATTCCTTTGACTTGGCCATTAGAAAGGGAYAGGGGATGGTGACCTTGCTTTTGTCTCCACAGCTGACATGGGAAAAGTTTCCATAGTTCATAGACAGAATGTCATTTGCTCTCATAAAAGAAAGGTTATATAACAAACTTAGCTAAATCAGAGCCAGGAAATACAAAGGTTGGACAACTTTCTTAATTTTTAATTAAACATTCCATTACACAATGGTGTAAAATGCCAAACCCAATTTGTTTCTCAAACTCACTAAATTACTTCTAAAGTTCCTGGTTATTTGGTCATGGACCCATTGCCACAATTCATTAAATGGCTAAGCTACTTTGGTGCATGTGAGTATAATTTCTTGGTACTGGGGGCTTTTTTGCATACACTTCTCTGACCTTATAAATAAGCAAATTTAAACTTGACAGGTATATGATGAGATAGGAACTACCTGTTTCTCTCTCAGAAAGGCTTTTGAGGGTGGTTAAGTGTCACTGTCATGGTTGAAAACACATCCCAAACATCTGTAATGAAGCTTATTGTGAGTAGAAAAGATCTAATACACCTGCAGATGATTTAATAGGACATTGCTGTAAACCCACATGTGTTCCAAAGTTATGGTATAGTGCCTTCTTTGCTAAATGGGCTCTAGAAAGCCCAAGATTCAGTTTGGTTTAAATATTGTTGGTGAGATTTTTTGGATTTAGTTTCCTCTCTCTCACTCTTCTAACCCCACATTACTTTTCTGCATGCTCAACCTAACTTCTTGAGAGCAGCTGGATGGAAAATATCCTAACTACAGAGCAAAGATGGAGTCTGGTGTGCTTTACTGATCACTGCACATAACCTGATCTGTGGTGAGGTTATTCTCATCTCCTGTCCTGAAACAGGAACATAGCAACCACAGTGATCTTGTTAATGATACTTWTTGCAGAACTGCTCATAATTTGCCACTTTCTGTGGATAGCTAATGAAATACTTTTCTTCCTGTTACTCAGCCTCTTCAGGACTTCATGCAATGCCCACATGTTTCTGAAAATTAAGCTCTGAATAACATTCTCAAAGGCTCACACAAAATATGCAAGTTCTGCTTGGAGTTCTATTTGCAGTTCATTTGAAACAGATAGTCCAAAAAGACCGAGCAGCCTCCATCCCTGGAGGTTTTCAAGACCTGGATGAAATAAGGGAATGAGCAATCTGGTGAGACCTGAGCTGACCTGCAGAAGATGAGACTACAGACTCCTGAGATCTCTCCAACCTGACTTAACGCTACTTTGTTCCACTACATTAATTCTATTTAATCTAAAAGCTTCTGAAGCTTCTAATACCTAAAATAAAAATAAAAAGTGGGATACATGTCAAATAAGACTATTTATTTATGCAATTGCATCTCACTTAATCTTAATCCTAATCTTAATCTTTCTGCTGAAATAATATCATTTTATAATTCATCTACCCATGCCAGCTAATAGCAAAGAGTCTGTTGTACAGCACGTGATTCTCACCCCATACAGAATTTCTGAAACAGCTTTTGGAGGCAGGATTCTGTCCAAGACTCTCATTTGGGTATTTAGGCATGCTGTTTGTGTTGAAGTTTCCTTTGAATATACAACATGAACATGTGCTGGGGAGCGCATTACCCCTACTGAGGGACACAGATCACATGAGACTTGCATCCCTCTGGAAGACAACCAAAAACCAGATATTGTGCCATGCACCAACTGAGATAATGCTGAACATCAGTCTCTGGGCAGCTGAAATTAATTGTAAGTCATTGCTGAAGGATAAGATGCTTTCCCTACAACTCTACATCCATTGACCCTAACAAAGAAGAAGTTCTGSATGTGCCTACAAAAAATTATTGGTTTAGATATGTTCATCATAGATTGAATCCCTGCATAGACACCCACCTGTCCTGGAGGCAGAGAGGGTGCAGGGCTTAGTGCTGAGTGTCATGGCCAGCCTGCTATTCTATGCTACCCACATCATGGCTGGGGCCGCAGTTTTGGAGGAAAGAGATGGTGAATGCACCACTAGAAGTGAAATGCTTTGCCTCCCTCTCTCTGTCAGGGAGATTGTCAGGGTCAGCCCTGCACACCTGATCCTCTGTCGCTGCTGTACCCTTCCCTTTCCTCCAAGACATAGCTCCAAGGAGTATTTCTGGTGTGGGAAGTATCCATGGGAGACAGGCAGAGACAAACCTGATCCCAGCCCAGCCAAAAGGAGCTCTRTAGAGCCAGGKRGARCAGGGCTGAGCAATGCAAAGCAATKYCACTATATGGGATTGAATCAGTGGGGTACAGCCATCCAGAAAACAACAGGTGGCACAGCACAGATGGTCCAGCTTTTGGGGGGTTAGTGCATCACTTTTTTCATTGTCTCAGGCTAAGGGATGGGATAAACATCTGTGGGGAGCACTTGACACCTTGTCTTTGTCTGGGGAAACCAGGTGGTGCTGTGTGAGAACAACATCTTGTCTTTTTTCACGGGGGACACACAGAGCTAAGAGGAAGTGGTGAACACCTTTTGTGGGTGAAGCACCTTCTCTTTCTGTATACTTGTGTTATTAATATTGCTGCTCTTACTGTGTGTTTCYTATTCCATTGCTGTTTGCTTTCAGTAAATTGTTTTCTCAACCCATAGTCTCTGCCTTTGTCCCCTCTTACTGGAAGGGGCAGGAGCAAGAGGAATGTCTTATTTGGAGTTTAATTTCCAGCTGGTGTTAAACCACCACACCACCTCAAGCTAATTTTYGTATGTATTACAGTTGATTAAGTATATCTTTGTCTGGAATGAGCATGTGAAGTATTCACARACTGATTAGTCTTTGGGGATGGCAGACAGAAATAACTGCAGAGATGTTCTGCTTTTATTTTGTGATTTCTGAGCCATAGGAAATGAGTTCACATCTCCTTGGTTAGAGTTTGTTTACATGTTACTTCAGCTGAATCCTTTGCCCTTTTTCTGCTCATTTAGGCATGCAGTTSTTTGGACGCCCAGATTTTCAGTATCCCAGAAATAGTTTTATTTATAAGGCACCTAAACTAAARTAATATTTCTCTTCTTATTTTTGATATGGCAGCATGGTCTCTATTCTTATGAAATCTCTGCTTAGCCTTCTGTTTCTTTTTCTTGTTTCTGGACTTCAACTTCTATTGAAAATTGGTGTGTTGACATACTCTTTTAACAGTCAGGCTCTTAAACTATTTCTCATGTATTTTATGGTGATATATTACTATATAAGCACCTACAGAATGAAAGAYAGAGACAAAAGTAACAGCTGGGTACCACTAACATTATGTTCACACCATATATTTCCCTCATAATAAGGCTGTTGTCCAGAATAACATTTTAAGTTTTGGTCCTCTGCTTGAAAGCAAAGAATTCAAGTCCAGTCACACTGGATATTTTCATAGCACTGTAATTTAGCAGAGGTGGGTTTATGCTTTTAATTTAGTGTTGCTGAGATACCCTGCCTACACCTATATGTGCATTTATTTCTTTAAGCAGGCTAGAGGACAGACCCAAGCAGTATTTTCCTCACAATCCATTTCTCAGCATTGGCCCTGGGCTGGGCATAGCAGCAGAGTCCCAGTCCCAGCTCAGGAATCAGTGCATGCTGTAGATCCATCCCAGCATAGCTCAAATGTGCCCATCTGCTGGTTTTGTGGAGATAAGGACGGAACTGTGTGTGCTGGCTGGCCTTCAGTGCATGCAATGTCAGTCAATCCCCGTTATCAAGCCCCAGGTTTGCCAAAACCACYTTGCCTCAACTAACAGATTGCTAATGGTGTCAATAACATCCCAGCACAGCCCTGATGTGCTGGGAGCTGGTAAGAAGCTTAGGCAYGGACAGCTAGAAAAATACCTTTTAYTTCAGAAGAGAGGAAAGAGCTGGATTTGGGAATTAAATTTCATAACAACAAGTTCTTTAATTTATTGCTAATTATTCCTTTTTATTGTTGTCTAATCTTCTTAATAATCATTAAARGGTTGGTTTTAATTCTCCTTTTGCAGCCACAGGAGTATTTTCAGCTGCCTTCCAGAAGTCAGTTGCGAAAACACTGCAAAAGCAGAGTTCTGTCAGTGGTGGGTAGAAGGGGTCACTTGTTTTTAATACACAGCTAGAACAGTTATCTTTTGGCCATGTATGGAGTGGGAGAGAAGGATGAGGTTCTAAATCTGAAAGGTCCTTTTGTCCAAAGACTGATGTGAATGACAGTGGTAGGAGGAAATTCAAAATAAGCCTACATGGTTCGAAATGAAGAGTTTGAGACAGGCTGGAATTATCCCCGTGCAGGGCTAACACCAGCAGTGAGCAGAGCCTGAGGTGGGGCTCAGCTGGCTCTGGTGGCTCCAGAGTCACTGGCCCATGGTGGATCCCAGCCAGGATCTGTTCATAGGGCATGACAGCACTGCACTGAGGGCTCCAACCAGTCTGATGTGCCGTGGAATTACAGCAGGGCAGCTCWGCACAGAGAACTCAAGTGGTACCTCGGGACCGCATGGTGATCTGTGCAGGCTTGCTGTGAACACTGACTGCAGGATTGCTCCCAGGAGAGGGATCAATGGCTGGCTTTTAAAATGAAATTCAATATCTCTGCAGTGGCTTAGCATKCCTCCACCTCTCGTGATGAACTGTTCCAACATTTAATTTTCATCCTCAGCAAAGTGGCCTGACTTCAACTCCTAGCAACTGTGTTATCTCATGCTCTTTTCTGTAGGTCTGAAATGTTTCTCTATTTCCTAAAATGGGGATTACAASCTTACTTTAATTGCTATGGGCAAGTTACCTCCATAGCTTCTCTCTGACTAGATGGATAACATGTCCTTTTCAAGTTTTATCACAAGACTCCTTCTTTTTTTTTTGAATCTGTCCTCTTTTATGACTGCTTTGAACCTTTGCAAGGGTTGAAGTGTGAGTATATAGTCAGTCACTTTCTGTTGGTCAGTTAAATGCTAAGTTGCTGTTGCTGGCCCTAATTAGCTATTATGTTGTTTAGAAGTGATGCTCCATTTCACCCTTTTTATCATATCTAAATATTGGAAATATATGAGCAGATGTCTTCCAGAGGAGATTTTTCCTGTTCAAAGATTAATTCCTAATATATAGTTTATTAAGCTACAGAGTTACTGGCTCCTTTCTTTAGGGCCATTAGGTGTAATTTGTCTGGGTCACATGATGTCATGACCTGAAGCTGTTGCATCGTGCCAGAACACTTTTATTGTTCATAACATAGAAATAAATAAAAATTTATTTTCTACACATAAATGTAAAAATTTTTATACTTCAGATGTGGCATTGAGCTACAGATTTTCCTTTTGCAAAARCATTTTTAAACACTTCATTTTGCCATGTTACTCTCTGGGTTTTATTTTATTTGCTGTGACTGTTCATCCCCTTTTGCAACCTCTGTATTAGTAAATTAAGTTGCATGGTAAAAGGAGCAGGATGCTAACTCAACTGCCTGTATTATTTAATTGTTACAACCATACCTGGCAGCCTCAACCAATAAGACTCCCCCAGGCACTTCTCAAAATTTGGGATTTAGCCTAGTTYAAACCTCCTTTTCAGAAGATGGGTACTTTTAATAAATAGCATGCATATGTTGGCCTTGGAATATCAAAACATTTTAGTTTGCAAGTTTAGAGGCATGATCCAGCATATAAATTAAAATAATTTCCCAATTTTTAATACAGATATTAAATGCAAAGTTAGAAGTGATTACTACTTCAGTAAGAACTAAAAATTTTTAAGCTAATTCAAATATTATAGACCAATCCAATGGCATGAAAAGTTCACAAGAAGCAAAAGAAATGCAAGATATCARATGAGGGTCTTTCACACTGAGATTCCCAAAGGCATGACCACTTACTTCTATACTTTATGAAGAGAGATGAAAGACTCATTTTAATTGTAAGATGTATGTAATATGACTGTAATACTGATAATGCCTCATACACGGTAGGTCCTTCACAGCAGGCTGCTKTACATTCAGCTATTTTCCCCCCTAGTATTATTATGATGGGATTATTTTGCTCCAGGAGCAGGACTTTGCACTTCTTTTTGTTGAAATTTGTGAGGCTTCCATTAGCTCAGTCCTCAAGCTTTTCAAATCTCCTCTGGATTGAAATCCTCCAGTTCAGCCCTTCACTCTTAATTTAGCATCACCAGGTAACCTACTCACAGTCATGTTGATTAAGCAGGGTTTGCAGGCTGGCTGTTCCTTATTAACTTCTTGTCTTTCAATAAACTGGAAATGRATTGCAAGGAAATGTGCTCTAAGACCTTCTCAGGGGCTGAGGAGAGGCTGATCAGGCTACTGTTCCCAGGGTGGTTCTTATTTCTCACGAAGATAAGCATAACTTTAAACCTTTTCTGCCTGGCAGAGAATTTCTCCATTTGTCTTTCTGCAGATGACAGTCAAACTCCTCATGACAGCGTGCCTGTTCAACACCCTTGAATTAATCTCACACAGCTCCATGTGTMTCACTGCTATCAGCTTCCCTAAGTAGCCAGTAACCTGTTGATCTCCCACTGCAAGGTGTCCTTCTCTATCTCAGCAAATTTGCAGTGACACCAAGCTGACTGGTGCGCTTGGCATGCCAGGGGAACCTTGGCAAGCTCGAGAAGTGGGTCCATGTGAAACTCATGAGATTCAGCAAGACCAAGGGCAAGGTGCCACACCTGGGCTGGGACAACCCCTGGTATCAGTAAAGGTTGGGGGATGAAGGGATTGAGAGCAGCCYTGCTGAGAAGGACTTTGGGGTGTGATGGACAGGAGCGGGAATGTGCATTCACAGACCAGAAGAACAACTGTATCCTACACTTAATCAATCACAGGGTGAGGAAGGAGATTCTGCCCCTCTGCCCTGCTCTGGACCATTGCTGCACCCAGATCTGTCTCAGTGCAGGAAAATCACACTTATTGAAGCAGTTCTAGAGGAGACCATGAAGATGATCAACAGGGCTGGAGYATCTCCTCCATGGAAACAGGCTGGGAGAATTGGGGATGTTCAGCCTGGAACAGAGGTGCTCCAKGAAGACACCAGAGGACGCTTATTGTGGCATTCCAGTAATGAAATGGTACTTATAAGAAATGTAAGGATAGTCTTTTTAGGAGGGTCTGTTGCAACAGGAAAATGGGAAATGGTTTTAAACTAAAAAGGGTAGATTTAGACTAGAGGTAAGGAAGAATCTTTTTACAATGAGAGTGGTGAAACACTGGAAGAGGTTGCTGAAAGATGTGRTAGATGTCCCATCCCTGGAAACAGTCAAGGCAGGCTGGATRGGGCTCTGAGYAACCTGGTCTAGTTGAGGATGTCTCTGGTCATTGCAGAGGAGCTGGACTAAACAACCTTAAAAGGTCCCTCCCAACCCAAACTATTCTATARTTCTGCAATTCTGTGTTCTCACACTGTACATGAGAAGGGCTGGAAGCCAATTKTGACTGTGAAGACWGAGACCAAAGAAAAGTATTGAGTACTTTAGCTCTTTCTGTATCATCCATTACTAGATCTCTTTCTCCAACCAAAGTGGTGCCGTTTTTTCCAGAATGTCTTCTTATTACTAACACACTGGTGGATTCTTTTCTTTTTACCCTTTAGCTAGATTTATCTTCTTGCTTTTGTCCCCAAGTGTCTGAGTTATGCTTTTATGATTCTCCTTTGATGCCTCCTCTTTTTTATTTTTTCACTTCTTGTCTGCCCCTGGGGCTATGTCGTCTGTATTCTGAGTAATTCAGAGGGAAAGATGAATATATGTTTGGTCATCTCAATGAAAAATTTTGGTCCCTGTATGACAGAATAGATGCCAGTATCTCAAAGAAACTCAAAATTCTGCTATTTTTTTTTCCTTGAACAGCTGTAGCTGACAATAGAAGTGCTCCTTTCCCTTGAGACCGAATTGGTGCAGACCCCCAAGAAAGCAATCAGAGCAGATTACCYGCCCCTACTAAAAACAAAGCTATCAGGAGACATTCAGGGTGAGGTTCAGTAATCTGAGAGGAATGTAATTAATTCCTGATACACCTCTGACATGATAAAAGTAATAGAAATAATAATGCTAGATTTCCAGTATTTTTCTGAATGTAGCAGGATGTTTGTGACACCGAATATAATTGCCTACACCAATTACTCTAATTTTGTCTATGGTTTTATAACCAGTGCTCTTCTCATTTCAGCTGGRTGATCTATAATCTACTGGCCAAATATTAGCAACTCCAGCAGTGTTGTTCCTTTATTGATGATGGCCCATACACAACTTTAAAAAATATTCTGTTTTCATATATTTTTTGTCTTCATATTTGCTTTCAGACTTTCATGGCTATCTCACTGTATTTCATATCTGATGTGTTTAGCAGGAGCTAACAGAAAATCAGTTTCTCTGTGTTTGTGAGCAAATGCCATCGGAAGTGAAGAGARAGGGAATGGCAAAAAGTACATCATGTTCTGCTGCTAGATCTCTCTAAATTAGCTTGGTGAAGAAAGAACAACCATTTCTGCACGGATTAATTTCTAGTAAATAGAAGTGGAATTTCCGTCACTGCTTCCACGCAAGGCCAACATAATTTTAAGTGCTATGATGGTCATATGCTTTAATGTTACTTATAAAAGAAAAATTGTATTTCAGTTGACCAGAGAACCCAACAAACCTTCAGAGAAAATCTTTGGTATTTTTGTTTGGGTTTTGTTTCATTTTTATTTTTATTTTTCCATTATCTGTGAACTCAGACTGATTTGTAAAGTAAGAGCCTCAGGTTATATTTACCTTCACAACTGGCTCTTTGAGTTGGCATTCAAGTATATAAAATAAGTTCAAAATAAGGTAATCAAACTTGTTTTCATCCTTTCTTGCTGAAACAATACCTCCCTTCTTGCCAAGGACAGTAAAAGCAGTCAGGTGCCAGACTTGCTTTCAGTGACCCAGTCCCCTCCAGGTTTTTCCAGAAAAAATGTTGGAGGTTTYAAATCACCTCTATAGGCAACATGTTTCAGGGTTTCACCATCCTTGCAGTAATAAACATTTTTTTGCATGTTTAAATGGAATTTCCTGTATTTCCATTTTGCTCATTGTTTGTTCTCCTTTTACTGAACACCAGTGAAAAAAACATGACTCCCTCTTCTTCGTACCCTCCCATTAAGTGTTATATATCCCATCATATTGATGAGATTTCCCTTCTTCTTCATCCTCTCTTTCTCTAAACAATCCCAGTTCTCTGAGCCTCTCTTTATACAGAGAGGACATCATGTTACTGATTGAACCACTTTGAGCTAAACAGCTCATTTCAGTTACATATTCCAGACTTCACCACCTTGTGGRGAAGTATGCTATGGAAGTGTGGGATATCTTCTTAAAAACAAGATAAACAGCTACCACTGGTCTCTCCTCATCTCTTTGCAGAAGGCAATCAGGAGGGTCAGGAGGGATCTCTCCTTTGTAAATCCATGCTGACTTAACCAGCTTCTTGGAATTCCTGTTTGAAAATGTCTGCTCTGTCATATTCCCAAKGACTCTGTAGTTCTCCAGATATTTCTTGTCCTTTTTGAAGGTAGGAATTACATTTGGTCCCCTCTAGCCCTCAGTGTTTTCTCTTGATTGGCCTTTCAAAGGCAATTGGGAGTGGTCTTATAATAACATTGGYCATCTTCCAAGTAATCATTGTTGTATCACATGAGACCTCTTAGACTTGTGGATGTCCAGTTGGTTTAAATATCCCCTAACCTGAGCCTCCTCCTTCTCTCTCCATGATGAGAAATCATCCTTGCTCCAGATTTTCCCACTGGTCTTAAGGATCTGGGACAAGCAAAGGACATTCTTACCAGCAGAGATGGAAACAGTCAGTAGTCCTTCACAGATTTAGCTCCCCAGTTCCTTGTGACTTCAGCCTGATTTTCTAGAGTACTAAAAAATGGCAGTTCCAGAAATTTTAAACTGAAGTTTTGCTRCCTATTCATTTTCTCACTCTGCAGATAAGCATCTATAATTCAGTGATTGTTGCCAGAAGTGTTAATATTCCTCCTGCCTACTGTTCTCAATAAAACAATGTCTCATGTGCCTCCAGGACCGTGGTGCTTTACACTCATCCTGGAGTGCTAAAGAGTTGTGCTGAAGGACCCAGCATCAGTCCCACACCCCTGATTTACTTTTCATGTGACAGCCCTAGCATGCCAAGCAGGTGTACTCTGCACCTGTGCATCTGTAATTACTAATAAATGACAGAATTTTATAAAGGAAAGCAGAAAAGAAGACAAGGTTAATATATTTATTTCAAGGTGAACTTGCAGGCTTGGGCCCACACCAGTGGGCTGCTGTATTCTGTGCATCTCATCTTAACTGGATTTTAATTGAGGATTACATAGCCATAGGAAAAATCTAGTGTTCCTAAACGAGAGGCCCAAGGTTTAATAAGGTGAATGTAGGACTTTCTCTTCCATTCCTTAAATGCTGTAGTATAAGGTGGCTCAGGGCACACTAAGAAAGGTAGCTATCATAACACCTATTTGGGGTTTTTTTTGGTGTGTTGTGTCTGAATGAATGGAAAGCATTTCTCTGATATTAAAGTAGAAGGGAATGAGAAAGAGTAAAAAGTATGTTTCTGTGTGATCACTCAATTTACATAATGATTCCTTGCAGGAATATATTAATGAAATCAGAAATAACAGTGAATGAATCATCTTATAAAATGTAKGAACTTACCTTTCCTTATCCTGTTTTGGTGATAATTTCTTACTATWACTCTTCAGTAGACACTAATTGAGGGAATATTTATTTTTGATTAAACAAGCATTTTGGAATTTGAATCCAACATGATCTTAATTAAAGACTGACATTTCCATTTTCCATAAAACTTTTCTCTAATTAGATCCATTGTAGAAAAAATTACTTTTCCTTTTTACTTACGTATACAAAACTCTATAATTATTTCTAAATATAAAAATTATGTGAACTAATGTTTCTTGGAAATGCTAAAGACCTTTTCCAAAAGTAATTTTGAACACATATAAGTTACAGAGTGCCTTATTATTGATACCTGTTTCTCAAATAACTTCCAAAAGGGGRGGTAATTATTTCTGATAGAGTAACAGAAGATTTAAAGACCAAAATTTGTATTACAAAATTGACTGCAGTTATTACTAAGAGTTAATAATGGAACCCCCAGCAGGTCTGTCCCAGGACTCTCTCCTGGCTGCCCACTGGAGTCCAGCCCGGGGCCCCAGAGGCCTGGGGTCTCTGACCAGGCTGGGGATGTGGCTGTCACTTTTCCTTCTTTGTTCCATCCCAKAGGGAAGCTGAACACTTGTCCTGGACACACAGGATGCATAGAGGACATGGACATGGCTGATCAAAGATGCTGCCACCTTCAACTGCACCTGCACAGGACTCACAGCAGAGGAGCACAGAGCAGTGTCCCCTCCTCCCCAGGGCTGGCTGAGACTCAAGGGCACCTCTGTGGGCACCCACACATCACTGCCAGGCTCACCAGTCACAGACTCCCTGAGTGCAGCATGGCTCTTCAGGCCATTTGATGCCTCTCCCAGGCCTCCAGACCTTCTTACCCATCYCTTGGGTCCCCGATTTGCCAGCTGCTCAAGCTCAGAGCTTGCTGCAAACTCATGCAGATTCACACTCATGGCACAGCACCCCATGGCCCCCATCCCATGGACTCCCCCCCTGCCTGATGTTCCTGCTCCAACATGGAGCAACCCACTGCTGGTGAGTCCAGCCTGGAGTTTGCTTTGGAATGATGCACACCCCATGCACACAAATCTAGGGAGTGATACAGACACTTGTCCCACTCTCCCATGCCCTCAAACTGSCAGCAGGCTCAAGAGCTGTGAGCCATGGCCCTGCTTCTGCTGCCATTGCAGCTCCTCACCTGCCTCACCCACACCAGACCCCCARCAGCACTCAGACATTGTCCTCACCTGTATGGGACACAGGGTGAGATCATGGGAAACTAGTTGCTAATGGATGCAATAAAAAGACAGGATAAATGGTGATGGTCAGCTGCAGGGCTCCATCAGACAAGTGTGTTAACAGTTCCAYTTTACAAGCAGCCTGCCCTTTTATACCCCTTTCTGTCAGTTTCCCCCCACACTGGTCCCTGCTCCTCCTTCCCCTGCACATTCCCTCATCAGTGTGCACAGTTCCAGCGACCCCTTCCATCTTCATTCACACTCAGGTTTGCCAAGTCCTCGTTTGCTTGCAGCTCTCCATAGCCCAGACTGCTGTGACTGGCCAGGTTTGTTTCTTGCTGTCTCCATTATGTTTGTCTGCCAGGTTTGTGCCTCTGCATGTTCTTGTTTATGGCTTTCCTCTATTCTTATCCCTTGTTTGCATTAAAAAGTCCTTGACCACACGCCCTTAGAGGAGAAGATGCTCTCTTCTTCCATACATTCTTGGCGTTTGCTCCATGTGGTGGCTGGACCACATATCTGTTTCTGTTCCTTGCAGGCTTCAAAAGGGAAGAGTTCAGCATATTGATGAGAGTTTAATTCTGCCACAAGGTATAATATTAATTGTAATATGTATTTAATCTACTATTGCCAAGTGATTTTGGTTTTTAGAGACATGAAAGGAAGCCCCTGACTTAAAGAGCTTATGGTATTTAGATACAAGGTAATTAGAAGAAAGGCTCACTTCACTGAAGTGGAATTAATCTTTCTAGAGGCATTCTATCCTGTGAATAAAAAAGTGCCTTCAGAAGGCTGTTCAGCCTCACTCTTAACTCCCCTGCAGGAAAYCTTTTCTCTCCCTGGAGAAGGAGCCTTGTAATATTAACCTTGTAAGAGACACTGTCAAATCTACCAGGCCAGTGTCAGTCACCTTTGGAAAAAAAAAAAAACCCAAAACAACCATAGGTGAATAGGAAGGGTCAAACAATGCACCACAAGAAGGTGAGAAAGAGGAAAATTGTGGGAAGAGAAAATAAATGGAAGTAATAGAGACTATGGCCAGTATCTGAGGTATCAAAAAACACAGAGAATACCAGGGACCTAATCTAGCTTCAGGAAAGGTCTGTTTAGACTGACTGTAAAGCATACATCCTCACATAACCCTAGGAAGAGCCTTCATCAGCAGATACTTCCATATCTGTCAGTCCCCATGGCCTGGTTTCTCTCCTGAGGGAAGCAGGATTAGGAAACTAAAGCATACAGATGTATGCCTGACTTCTAATGGTGAGACACATTTTGGGGGCAATCTCAAGCTTCCCATTTACACATACCTTGACTCAATCTCAGAAGGAATGTCCTTCTTCACAAGGTGGGAAAATTAGTGTGACTAACCTCCTAATCTCCTTCTAAACTAAATTGCTGCAGTCTGGCAGTATGGACGTTTCCCTTCAAAATCGAAATAAAAATATATTTTCTATTTGATTTTTTTAAGCAGATACTCTGGTGTGGTTATGAATTCATATTCAACATGATGATTATTCTGCAGTATTTGCTCTTAATCAGTCCTGGAGTCTTGAAATAATTCACACCTCTGATGATATTTCAGGGATGAAATCACAGGTTTAAGGTGAACTGGTGGTTGAGCACAGAATTTATACCTCACTGCCTATATTGCTGGTAGGAAATATCAGTGAAAAAATCAATTGTACCTCCCTGCTATATCTGGCAATACAAGTTCTAATATAAAGAAAAGAACATTGCTTGCTGTAAATTAGTGTTTCATTTTTCATACCAGTCATTCATTCATTCACACAAGGAATAACTGTTATACATTTACACTACTCATGTCTTTCAGAACCAACTTTTAAGTATCTGCGTCTACAGTTAAAATTAAAGTCCAAAATGTTGCTTAGAGTACCCAAACGGTACTGACAGTGCCTGAACTTAGCAGAAGCCTCTGCCACTTTGGCTATGAAAGTATACAATTTGTTCAGGTTGGGCATTGTTGTGTTGGATGAGACCGCATTATGCTGATTTTTTGAATCTTAGACACTCAGAGCCATTTTTCCATGAGGATCCATCCGAAAAACAGTGAATGAAATCTTGTAACTACCAAGTGAATTCATAGGGCATGCAATATATATTCCTCAATACACATTCACAGGGTCCACCTTCTCCAAAAATAAATTTCCTAATGTTTTCTCTTTAGCTGGGACTGATGAATTGCTTTTACACACCAAGGAATTGGGAGCTTTTGTCCTCTTTAGACTGAAAGTTTTTAACTCTGAGATTCTTTTTGCCAGGATATTTTCTTAGAGAAGGTTTTTGTTYTCCCAGTACAGTACAACAGGGCCACTGTGGAAAAATAACTCATATCTTTTGCATCAGAGAGCAAATGAGCAGATGAGATGATCAGGGAGCACGATGATGTAGCCCACTGCTTCATGTCATCTAACACATGAAGCCATACTTTTTTATCACCACCATCACCCATGCAGATCTTCGACAACCCTTCAAAGAGTCTGGACTGTGCTTCCTTAGCAGATGAAGGGTCAAAGACATCCTATTCCTAGGAAATGACATCTGAAACATTTATAGTGTAAATGTCARATCCCCAGCACCAATTTTCCTTGTTGAATTTGGGTCTTAGGCGCTTCACTAGTTGCAATGTAAACAGATCAAAAATAATTTCTGGCTTGATTGTCAAAATTCCAAGAGGGGTGGGTTTTAAGACCCTTTAATTTCRGTGAGTTTCATCTTGGGTAGTTTTAGGCACCTCCTCAATTTGTGGTTAGTTTTTTATCAGCTATCCAGAGGCATAGAGATGGGGCTTTGAACTTTAGGTTAATTGTGATGGCTTAGAACCCAACTCATAACTCCTTAGAATGTATTTCTACATTTTCTAAATAGATAGAGATTTCTACAATTGGCAAATAAATAGATTTCCTAGTTGATCCTAGTTTCCTCCTAGCACAGGAAGACTCAAATGCTATTCTAAATAATTTCTAAATATGTTACATACATACAAAAATTCTGTAAATTATTGTCTGTAAGTTACTGTATTAATAGGWAAAACAACAAATCAGTTGAACCAAGAAATTAAGAATCCCACATAATATTCAGTCTCTTGTTTTTAGTTTTAATTGSCTCATTTTGAAGAAAAGTTCATGCAAACAACAGAAAATTAGGGTTTTGATTGAATGTCTGAGTGAGGTCAGTGTATCTTTAYCAGAACCTCTGCAATGATTCATCCATCTGTTGTCTCATTGCTTTTTTTTCAGAGGTTTCTTGCTGGTATTTATTTTGATATTAAACCAAAAGCWAAACCCAGCCCATTTCTTCAATTTTCCCAGTATGGTTACATTAATCCAGGATGACTTAAAAAATGTTATTTCTAAATATTCATAATGAAAATAGTGTGTCATCTAAACATACTGCACAATAGTTTATTTAATCATCAATAATCTAGAGCTTAATGCCATTTTAYCACTTGAGACACCAAGTCCGGTCTCTGGTAGACTGTAATGTTCTTAACRCATAGAAATCTTTGGAAGCAGACTTTCATAAAATGAGTATGTAAAAAGTCAGTTTTAACCAAGTTTCCAAGGTTTGTTTCCTGTAATGAAATGCACTTCCTCTGCTCAAACAGGRGCTGGGTTTGGGCTGGAAGGAAATTTGCAGAATATAACAGTGGACATTTTTGAGTTCTGCGGCCTCCTTTAAACTGCTATTAACTATCAGATCATTTTTACTGATGTTGCAAACTCTACCTGCAAACWGTAGTTGGATCCTCAGCCCTTAGAAGCCCCGACATTTTGCAAGGGTTTTTTGGCTAAAAATATTCAGGTCAGATTTACTCAACATTTCTAATTTATAGAKTATTTAATCATAGAAAAATACAAATACTTTTTTGTTTTCTTCAAGTCTGTAATTTTTCATACTGGCTTTTTGCCCTTTTCTGTATAAGTACACAACAGCAGAATGTCCAGTAAAATATATTTGAAGAGCTCTATATATTTTTCATTGATTTTTATATCASAGCTGTGTTCAGAGCTTCGCAGTTTTTAAGTTTGTAAATGTATAAGGACGTTTTGGTTGTTTCTTACAATGCAAAAACATGCTGTCAGGCACATCCACATATATTAAACTGAGGTCTGAGTTTCAGCCTTTGAATTCATCAATGTTCCTTATAACTTGAACCATCTGAATAATCCAATATTTTAAATGATAAATGTGTTCTTTGATTATTCAGCATTAAAATCTGATTAAAGTCATACTGGCAGCCTACCACATTGGCATAACTGCAAGGACAGTTCTACAGCAATGAAGGCATAAGATGYCCCTTCACCCTGGGGGCAAGAAGTGCCATTCACAGAGGCACAAAATTGCTGAGGCTGGAAGGGACCTCTGGAGTTCATCTAGTCCAATTTTCTTCCCGAAACAAGGTCAGGTAGAGCAGGCTATCTGGAACCATATCCAATCATGATTTCAGTTTCTTCAAGAAGGGAGACTTCAAAACTTCTTTGTGGGGGCCTATTCCAGTTTTTGATGATTCTCAGTAAAAAAAAAAAAAAAAAAAAAAAAAAAAAAAAAAAAAAACCCAAAACAAAACAAAACAAAACCCCAGGATTTGTTCCAATGTTTCAATGGAATTTCCTACATTTGAATTTATGCCCATCACCTCCTGTTCTTTCCCTTGATAGCACTGAGAAGGGTCTGGCTCCAAATTATTTTTTATCCTTGACCTACAACATTGATATATGTGTACAAATCTTCTATCTTTAACAACCCCAGCTCTCTCTGCCTTTTCTTGTATAACAGATGCTCCAATCCCTTAATCATCTCCATGTCTCTCACTGAGCCCACAGCAGTGTGCCCAAATCTCCCCTGTACTGGGAATCCCGGGACTGGAAATGGCTTGCCAGGTGTGTCTCACYRGMTYTGAGCAGAGRGGWAGGATYACCTSCCTTGAACTAATGGCAGCAATCTTTCTAATGTAGCTAGGCTTGCTTTGACAAAAGAAATCCTCGTAGCMCTATTCCTTTTTCGGTGCATTTGACTTTTGGACACCCTTTTCTGGCTACTACCATCTCTACAATAGTCATACTTTCATTTCCTGTAAGAGTCTAATGAGAATAAAGCAGTTCCACTGAACCCTGTTACTCAGTTTGTGTCTTAAGCTTTGTGTGCTCTGCCTGTAGATCCAAACCTAAACAAGAGATCTGAGGCTTTTTCAAACTCATTTCCTGCTCTTGGCAGACAACCTGGGATGCAGTTCTCTTCCTTCTCTTGATACTTCTTTCAGAACGGGAGTTTCTTGCTCACCCTCACCTGGGAAAAGGTGGAGCCTCCTTCTTCTAACATCAGGAGAAAAACCCAAATAGATTTCATAARCTGAATGCATATGCAATGCACAAATAGGCTAAATTTATTGTCTTAATTCAAGTAGAATTTGCAGTTGCCTTTGAAACCAATGTAGAGGAGGTAGCTTGACATAGTTCATAATTTCTTGTTCCCTCTTGTACCATTGACTTTGATATACCATGTTTTATCTTCCTCAAACTTGGTTTAAATCCCARCCTACCCTAGATCTCCCTTTTTCCCAACATTTCTGCCAGTGCAGAAATGAGGTTATGCCATACTGAATTGCAGTCTAAGAGATACTGAAGTCCACAAAGTACTTGCCCTAAAGGCTACAAGGTCAGAAATTGTTCCTATGGTGTCCTAAGTCCAATTACCTTCCCATTTCCCTGTTATGACATTTACAGTCCTAGTGAAACCACCAATGCAAAGGCACCCCATTATTTTGTTGGTAATTTTGAAAAGGCTGCAGTTTTCTCTGTAGAGCAAGTACATGACTTCCCAGGGTATTTTTTATGGGATGTAGGCAGCACCATTAAAATTCCCCAGATTCATACAAAGTGGTTTAAATTCTGATGATTACAATGAAATAGAGACACTATATTTCTTGTGAATGTAAAATTCTCCTAAGTTCTGGAAATACAGTTCTAATTCTCAATTAATTTGGAAAAAAAAATTTGGACAGAATGCATTTGTCCAGTCCTGTCTCAGACAGTTGTTACACAACAGTCCAAGAATATTGAGTGTACCAATTGATCWATACTGTGGGATCAGTATTTTGAAAAATGAAACAGCTATCATAYGCATTTTGAAACTTCCCAGTGCCAGTGATGTGTACAAATTGAAGAGTATGGGGTGGGAAGTGTAAGATATTCTGAAAGCTAAAAAGAAAGAAAAAGCTTTCCTAGGCAAGCGTCCATAAACACCCTATCTGTTCTGCAGAATATTAGCCAATGCTGCCAGTGTTCAAAGCCTAATATCCTTATGATAGATAAATAATATCTATCATTTAGTCTTCTACTCATCACAAGGATGTATGTTTGCTCCTGCAGAGATACATTTTCTTTGGTKTACTTTCACTTTAGTCTATCAAACTGTGTGCTTATCTGCCAAGAGACAATATGGTTGGCATGTCAAGGAGTAATGAGGGTCTTTATTATTCCAGACAAGTCTCAAAAAAAGTACGGTATCTTGAAAATGTAAACATGAATGTGTCTTTGTTGAAATATCAGATCAAAAGCTGTTCTTAAAAAGAAAATAACCTTGTCACAAGATGAAGACAAAGAGAAGGGTAGATGGAAGAAGTCATGTCCTTTCTCTGCAGTTTTGTCAGTTATGTTACACTGKATTTTTTAACTTTGTGCAATGAAAATGCACATTTCATGAATGGACAGCCAAAAATTAGTGAAAATATCACATTGGACTTATTTTCTTTCCCTTGTATTTTTGATTATGTCACTGGATGAGAGTGAATTGATTTTTGTTTGGTCAAATTAAACTAAGTCTCCCAGAATGGTGTTTAGAGGACTGTGACATGGATTTTGAAAATCAGTTTGTAAATGGGAGCAATGGGACACATGTCTCTCCATTGAATAAGTTTTCTTATCAGAGGAGATGCTTTATTTTCCAGGTTTTAGTCACATACTTCTAATTGATAAAACTTTGTGTACAAAGAACACAAAATAGGACTGTAAGGGATCTTCAGAGACTGCCTGCTCCAACACCATCCATGATCAGTTACCCCCTTGCCCTGCTCAGGTAAGTTTGTTAGTTTTTTTTTTTAATAAACATTCTGACACAGAAATTGCAGACCCTATTAAAGTAYCTATTCCAGTGCTTCTGTAGCCTTACTATAAGAACTGTAAGAACACTTCTTTGTATCTGAATCTTCCTTGCTCTAACTGAAAGCCATTTTTCCTTGTTCTATTCTGAGTTGGAAAGAGCAGAAAAATAGATGTTTTTCTTTTCCTTGCAGTAGCTTTTTGCGTACCTGAATGCTGTTATGAAGTCTTCTCCAATCTGCTTTTCTTCAGGAAAAATAACTTRTTCAATTTTCCTTCAGAGAACACATGTTCTTGCCCTTTCAATTGTTTGTAGTTCTTCTTTGGCTCTTCCCAACTGATCCACTGTTTCTTAGACCTCTCCAGCTGGCATCTTGCCARTAAGTAATGGAATATGTTGATCATTTTTCAGGTTGTTTATGTTTGTAATACTAGGCTAGAATTTTGCCTTTTCTCACAGTAAAGTTAGGATATTTATTTATTTTTTGTTCATAAATTCTAGGCCCTGTTTTCAAGACCTGAGGCCTTGTCAGTGTGCATTTTATTGTTCCTTTTCTAAGAAGTCATTTGATTTCACTGAATTGCATCTTATTTATTTTGAGTAATTTCTTAATTTTGTTTAAATTATTTTAAATTTTAATCCTTATTGTCAAAACATCTGAGTCTATTCCAGCTTGACATGTCATACAACCTTGAATTCCACAGGTTTGTAGGGATGCACAGTTTGTTCTCAAATAGTCTGCAGGAGCAACAATTACAGTCTAAAACTGCCAATGCTGGACAATCTCCAGCTCCCTGGAAATTTTTTAGAAGTTGACTGAAARCTGTTAGAATAAAATAGAATAAAATTATTTTATAGATGCGTCACATGAATCAGTCTAATGTAGTGTTGTACTGCTAGAAGGAAGTCAAYGTTGAAGTCAAAGACAGATTGACCTCATCTATTAAACAATGTATTTAGAAATCCTTTCTGTTCCAAGAATTGATGGTAAGTCTATAAACTTAATAGAGTCCAAAATTGATAGTGCTAGTTATCCTAAGGAATGCCTGCAATATTAAGAATAAATATAGAATAAAAAAGATATATATATGTAGGGGTTTTAGTTGGGTTATAATGGAACAGTTTACAATTTGCCTACATGACCATGAATTTTGCTCTAAGTGTGAATCAGCTACAGATCACAAAAAAATGTTGTTTCCTAAAGGCAATCTGTATCTATATATGACAAAACTTCAAAGAGTATAATAAATTTTTGTAATTTCAAAAATTGTATTCCACATAGATATGTTAAATATTCCATTGTATTTGTTATATGTATTTGGGTTATTTATGTTGGGAAATGGTGGAGGCTTTAACATGTATGTATTTGAAATACTTATCCAYCTCTGTTGTCTCCTTTACTTCCTCCATCTGAAGAATCTTGCTTTCTCAGATCAGCAGGGTTGGTCTCCAAGTCAAGCTTAYATTAGCCCACTGATCATGTCTCTCTCCTACAAGTTAAATACTGATAGAAACTTCTTCAAACAGAGGGAGGCCTTCAGTTCAAGTTTACCATTAAATAATAATCAAGTTTTAATAAGGTTGGCTCTACTCCTGCCTCCTTTTCAAACAATGATTYTTTTCTTCTTTACATAAAGGTGCTCAAAATCAGGACAAGATCAGGACAACTTGCTATGCTTGTTTCTGTTTCATTTAAAATGAACTTCAGAGCTCTAGGGAGGTAATTGACCCCAAGGAGAGACAAGTTTCAGAAGCACATATATCCTGGGCTTGGCTGTCATGGAGTTAGATTTTTTCATGTCTAGTGTGGGCTGTGTGCTGAAAACAAGGTTGGTAACACAGGATGTTTTTGTTACTGCTGAGCAGCACTTACACATTGTCAAGGCCTTTTCTGCCCCTCACACCACCCCACCAGAGAGAATGGTGGGAGGGATGGAMTTACCAGAGGTAATTTGGGAGGGGGTGGAATCCTCCCTCAGATTAATTCTTGGAAAGCAGCCAGAGCTTCAGTAATGATTTGATTATAGACACTAAATCCAAATCGAGTCATCACAAGATTGATTTAATTCAATGGAAAATAAAAAAACAGAAAGAGGAAGCTTTGTTTTTTTTTTTTGAAAGAAGGAACCTGTAGCCTGAGTCTATGTTATGAACCTTTAAGAACTTATATGTGCTTTAAGCACCATCCTTCCCTTTCCTATCATCAATTATAAGCTTCTGTCCCTTGCCTCTTCACGTCTTCGTAGAGGTTGGAGATACCATTTCTTGTACTTGTAAGCTGGTAATTTACTTTGCTTTAGAMTGGATCTGTAAAATGACACTATTAGGAAAAAAAAATCTTTTTCTTGTTGTTAGAAGTCTTGCTGAAGTCAGCTGGGGTCATTGATTAAAGGCTTAGCTGTGACATGGCACAGGGAATTTCTTTTAAGACAAATATAAAACTTTGTGATTTTTGCAGCTCGTRTCAAGAGGAAAGCACAAAGAGGAGGCTCCATGTCTCCACAAAAGAAAAGACATTTCATACAGAGTATTGGAAACAAATAACAMCCTAAAAGAAAGGTAAAATAGTGTAGGGAAGACAGCTGAGCTACATCTTGCAAACCACAACGAACCACAAAATGCTCATTCAAAAGCCATAAAAGTCAAATCAAATGGGAAAGGAGAACTGGTTCTGTACCAARAATGAGGAAGAAAATCTAGTACAATGTGCAAACAAAGAAATGTTTTCTTTATTTTCAACAATACTGGTTTTTTTCTAGGTATTGGTCTGTTACCTGGAATAAGGTTACAGAAACAGAAATACTGAATTTGAGAGACAAACACAAGAATATTTGATTCTGTAATCTCTCAACCTTGAAAAAAGTAACAAGTAAAAGTAGTGCTYTCTCAGTTACAATTTARTAAACCACTCATTCTGGTATTTATGAAAACCACATATAACCACATTATAAGGCACACTTATGTAATGTCTAGTTTTTAGATTAAGATTTAAAGGAGACACAAGCTTCAGTAGATATAGTTAGAGTTAAACCAGTCCATAAGCCACAAAACTGAACATAAACTCCAAAATTTGCCTACTCAAGTTCCTGACCAGAATTCTATGTCACAAATCCATCTTTAATTGAAATTGATCTCAACAAGGGTTCAAGGAGGAAAGGACATGGAAGGCCAGTGTGGCTAATTAAGGGGTACAAAGCAATAAATCAATAGCACAAAATGCTCACAACACAAAAACTTCTCAGTAGAGAAAGGAGGAAGTRTGACCACATTGAAGATATAAGTAATCTTAGAAACAGACAAGTAAAAAATTATTTCTGAAAAGGGATAGGCCAAACAATATTTCAAAGCTTTAAAACATGTTTGCTATGATTACTGTCATCTGGGACAATGGTTTAGACCCCATTATTCTGTGGTTTTTTTTGAAGCTGAAAAACACTTTCTAAATATTCTTAGTTTTTTGTTTATGCCTGTCAGTTTGTTTTCCAGTATATTAGGTTTTATGTCAGGTTTCTGGAGCTATTAAGCCTTTTTCTGAACACTTTTCAGCTAGGTACCACCAGAGGTTAAAGGTGAGATGAATAACYGGCTCTCTACCCCACTGTATTTCTGAGCATGCACTGGTATCTAATTTTGATCCTCTAAGGAATCTGACTAAGCTGTGCCAAGTGCAGCTGGGGAGCTCTGAACTGCAAGATTTCTAGGCTGTTTTTTTTTTATATGAACATCTACAGATACACATTATAGTTACACAAGGATATATAATGTTATTTGCAGTGTTAAACATAAAGTTTGGWTTCAAAATAGCTCACTGTGACCTGATCAGGGATATGCAGGGAAAAAAACATCAGAGCTAGTGAATATATTGAGATAAGAAAATACTGAGTAATGCCAATACTTTCAGACATGGAATACATTTCTGTCTCATTGTTCAACATYTAAATTCCCCAGGAACTCTTATAATCCCTCAGATCATTCATTTCAGCCTAGTTTGGCAAACCTTAGATGTCTGAAAAAGACTTTGAAGCAGTTACTATATCAAATTCTTTTTATCTAATGATAGCTGACCAGATAGTGTTYCACAGAATAATTCAAAGCAGTTCACTAGCAGAAATGATAGATTAAGGATATACTAAACTGATGATTTGTGCTTAATATTGTGCCAGCATTGAATAGTCAAGGATCAATAGACCTCTAATTGCTCTCCTTCTTGAACCACRCTCCCTTGTTAATGCATGGAAAAAGCCTGCTACAAAGTAGTCTAGTTTAGTCTAAGTTAACAGTTTTCTATGAAATCATGCTAATCAAATTTCCATTTTTACCTCATGCATATGCCMGGTTTGCTGGTCTTCCAATCCTTCATTTTCTAAAAAGAAAGTGTTTTTAAAACTCAGGTCTAGTATAACAAATGCCAGCAATGGCAGCTTTTCCATTTCTTCAGAAAAAAAAATATTATTTACAGACATAATTTTTTTTGTATATTGCAGATCACTGTTTTATGTATGGACTATTTTTTTCCCRTTTCTCATTCCTGTTTTTATGATGTTAACTGCAGTCATTTATTCCGCCAAGGATTTGTGAGATAAACATTAAAGAAATTAGTTGAAAGTATCCATATCATACTTTTCTACATATTCTCARATTTTATGCAGTGTCATCCTTTAGTAATAGCTATTTCTGACAGATTTTAATGTCTTTGGCAGTCACACTGTGTTTCTTCTACAAGGCAGCACTGAYAACCTTCCTGTAAGGAAATACAGACAGGAACTTTCATAGACACAGCTCCTCTGTTCCAATTTATATCTCTCTATACATGTAGACACCTGAAGACTTAAACAAGATGTAAGTAGAGCATTTACACACAATCTTTCAAACAGTAACTTCAACAATTTTATCACATAGCTGTAAAGAAAGGAAGTCCTCCTCCAAACAGACAGTACATATTGAAAATGAAATAGGATTAAATGACAAAGCTATGGAATGTGCTATTGAATATAAACAATCTAGCTCAAGAATTGCTAGAGACTGGGATATTATGTGTGAGAAGCATCATTATATGCATGCTGTATTCTGATACTCTTCCTGGGCATTGGCTGTGAGCAGCTGAGGAATCACTCCCTACCTGAGGAACCTTCCCTCAGCTTTGCTGTTTTGCTTCCACTGCTCTGTGCAGACCCCACGTGTGGCACTGAGCCACAAGAACACAATGCAGTGTATGGGTAATGTAAGGTCACCTTATTACAGACAGCCCTGCTGCTACCTGCAGGGATCAGCTCTGGAATCTGGAATTTTTCATAAAATCCACGAGCTCTGTTGACAGAGTTAGATGATCCACCAGTGTTAGCTGTAWCCAAGGAGGGACCAGCAGTAATCCAGTGAGGTCAGAATGCCATCCTAAAGCAATTTGTGGCTGCTAACATTTGCTTTCACTCATGTAATTTGTCCTGTTGGCTTTCYTGGGGTGTCTGGATGTAAAAGAAAACAGAATTTGATTCTTGCTTACATGTTGTGAGTTGGGTTCCACATCTGTGCTCTTTGAGATATTATACCATAAAAGACAAGCACAAAGTCCAAGTTCTACACACCAGAAAATTATTACAACTACAAAAATAGATTTTACCCTAAGGAGGGCTGATGTATTACGAACATGCATAAGATGTAGCCAGGCTACAGATGAATAAAATATAAGTACTTGCATAAAAAAAAAAAAAAAAAAAAAAAAAAAAAAAAAAAAAAAAAAAAAAAAAAAAAAAAAAAAAAAGCCAGGAAAATTAAAATTGAAACAGAGATGAGGATAACCTTTCTTTTTTGGTTACATTAAACATACACTTAACCACTTGGCCAATTAAATAGTGCCAAATAGCATAGTACACATCAGAGTACGTTGGTTAGTTCTCAGAAAATGTCAGATATTTACTAATGTTGTATTATACACCCTGCTTCTGAAAACATCAAAGAAGGCAATATATTGATGATACTATATATACAAAGAAGTTGATAAATAGATGGTATTGATTTTTTTGGTGGGTTTTTGGTTGCTGTTGTTGTTTTTTTGTTTTGTTTTATTTTTATAGTATGCGGGCATAATTCCCTGCCGCCTACCTTTCAGTGCTGCCTTTAAGTCACTGTGCTTATGACACACTTGGGGGAAGTAAACCCCAAAGCAAACATCACAGTCAGCACAGAAATGATTATTTTTAATTCCAGTTTGAACAGCATCTGYTTCTTGATATGAAAATCTGCATGGCTAGATCACTGTATCTACTGACAAGCCAAGCAGATATCCAAATAATAGAAATAATCAAAGATTTGCAGACATGTAATTTTCTTARTATTTACCCAAGTTTTCATTCTGGACCTATTTTATTTTCTGTTCCATGTATTTAATTTTTTTTAAGAAAGAACTTTTAATTGCAAATAGTGTTTTATCTTCAGAAAACTGGCAGATCACAGATCCTATCAGTTATAGATAYGTTTAAATTTGTATAAAGCATTCACATTATTGACCATTTTCCTCACCTGCTTATGGTAAAAGTGATCTCATAATTCAGAATTAGTACAAGTTAACTATAGGCAACAAAAAGAACAATATGGCACACCTCTCAGATGTTGATACTTCTTTATTTGTTCTGAGCAGTTCTTCATTTAAGTTTGCTCAGCTGCCATTTCTTTTCTAGCAATTAAATTTTTGATTAACAATTTGATAAATAAAACCTAGACAAAATAGTGAGAAGAACAGACTGCAGATTCTTATATCAATATTAAAAATAGCAGTAAACTAATCAGGAAGTAAGACCATGCAGTACTTTATAATCTGTCAAAACAATTTTTAGCCTCCAAGTATTAACAATGTGAATTCCTGTCACCAGACAGGAATATGCTGCACACATTGTTTCGCATTTTAAAGAATTAATAGATGTAAAATCATCACAGTCTATTAAGCTGTTTTATTCATGATAAGACATACACTTGTCTTGTACGATATTTTGTCTTGCATGCTAATTAAAATTGTCTGAAGTATCAGACTTCACCACATTCTAAAAGCAGAATAGTTTTRCAATAAACAAGAATGTCTAATGCTATTTTGTCAACTGTAACTGCATAAATTAAAAATATGAATACTAGTAGAATGAAAAAGTATGGGGGAAAAGGTATGTTCCTATAGTAGTTTAGAACCTTAGTTTAAAAATATAGAAGTAAAATTAGACCTGATTTCAAAGATTAAATTTGTATTCAATTATATTCAATGTGCAGCTTGTAGCTCTTTAACTAAAGTATCCAAATCTCACAAACAGGCTTGCATAAGAGTTAATTGAGGAAAAAGAGAAATTTTTCTTTGGTATATCTGGATTAAACTGAAGGGAATAAAACTTTCTGTGCAGGGTAGAAAAACAAGTTATTTCTAAAGTGGATTCAGAGGTACATTCTCTTCTGAACTGTAATATATTAGTAGGAATTGGCTTGTAACTAGAAAGTTCCACCTTTGTTTTTGAGAATGATCTCAAGTTCAGGTCAATGATRTCAAGTTCAGGTCAGGGTCTACTGATTGCAGGTCAGAAGGTTCCAGAGGGAAGGCACACAGCGAGCCTTTATATTTACTGGGCACCTATCCAAGCCTTATGCTAGGGTAACACCTTGTTTCTTTATCTTTAAGCAATCAACAAAGAGGATAAAGTCCAAAACAAAAGTTCTTCAAGCTCCTTCTRTGGTCAGGGAAGGCTTTCAGACAAGTCTGTCTAAGATTTCAGTTCTCTAGAGACTTTCCTGCTTTCCTATCTCTCTCCACATTTGCCCTAGGAGGATGACAATCCTGACTTGGATATTCCAGTTCAGAAATTATTTTGGATAAATGTGATTGTCATGCTATAGATAAAGCATCTCCCAAGAGAACATCATCTTTAAATAGTGCTTAGTGTCTGTGTTCAATCTTTAAAAGCATAAGCTTTACTAAGCCTGCCACACTTCCAATACTTTTCTGCATTCAGTGTGSAGCCAAAGGACTTGCTGACCTACTTGCCCTGAGGATGTCTAGCTAAACCTTCCAAAGCTGGGACTGTGTAAGCAATGAGACATTCAATTTCTGATTACAGGGAATGCTGGTATTTTAACTTYTAAGACAAACAAAAATCAGGAGACCTTCATGATAATGATCTCTTCCAGCCCCCATGCCTCCTCCAGATTCTTATTCTTACCTCCCCAATGACAAGTGCCTACAGGGCCTTCAGGRCCACAGAAGGTTTCTCAGGGTTTGTCGGCTGGCGGCTTGTGAAACTGGTTCATTGCTAATGATTTTTGGGCACAGCAACCACAAAATGATGGCTGGTGACACTAGAACTAGAGTTCTCTAAACACTAGAGTTTTTAAGTTTGGGTCAAGTAGTGGCAGAGCCAGCAGAATTTCCACCTTRGAATTCCAGCAGGAAGGATTGAATTTAATTATCTTCAAACTTATAAGGGTTTTCTTGCATCATGACTAATCACAGGAAATAATTAGATGAATATAGATATTTCTTGTACTGCAAGATGTTACTGGTTTCTGTGAATGGGTCTTTGATCAAAAGACAGTAACAAACACAATTTAAACAAAATATGTCTAGTTTAGCCTTCTATACAGATTGACAGCTACAAATTTACAAGACAACTCCTAAAAAACTTAGCCAAATACCAGAGCCAGGACAAAGATCAGCGACATTTTGTGAGAGGTTTCCCTTTGACTTGGTGCAACTGAAGAGGCATGAAGACTCTTGGAAGAATGCACACTCATGAACAAAAAAAGGGTGAAAAACAGTCATGCACCTGGTTCAAAGAAGGGTGCTCTGTGGGTGCAAAACTGACCGAGATGATGAGCAGAGGAACTAAAAGCAAAGTCTTTTTTCTCTTTTACTCAGGGACAACAGGCTTTGTGTGTAGGACAAAGAAATTCCCATTTTTATCATTAATTTATTCTCAAAATGAAGACAGCTGTGGGAGTTCCTGTGTACTGACTATCAGCTCAAAAAAGTAATGAATAATGTAAATCACAGAACTCTCACTAGGTTGTCTAGGAAATAACTCAGCACAAGTATGTGATTGCAAGTCAATGGAGAAAGCAAATTATTTAGCACATACTATTAAATGTGCTACTGTTTGAGTCTTTTTTTTTTTTTTAAATACAATTCTGCTGAAGGTGGGAGAATTACAAGGGTTGTTTTTAATGACTCTTAAATGAAATTAGCTTAATGATAAAGTTAGATCCCTTGAGATCAGGAGATCTTTTTTCCTCCWACAGAAGCCTTTTGACTATCAATTACTTTAACTACTGTTTTCAGATGCTACTTACATATTCACAGAGGATCTGAAAAGTAATTTTTCTGTGTGTCAGTACAAATGGAAGATAAGGCCAGTTCCTAAACAGAAAACATTAAAATAAATTGACATTGGTGATATGTTTAAAATTTTGTCAGGTTACATCTGTGTCAGCAAGGTAACAATGCCCAGGTTAATTTTCCAGTCCCAAGGAGAACTGACAGAATTAGGCTACATTAGGTCATATTTAATCTGACTCCAGGAAAGAAGGATTCTTTATTCCTATACTCTATTTGGAATATTCCTTTGTCTGTGCTACTTACTGAACTATTCCCAAAACCATTTAACAGAGAAATTATTTAGAAAAACCAGGTCCAGAACAATTTAAACCACTTCAAATTGTAGACATTCAAGGTCCACTGCCTGGACTCTGGCATTGGCATTGATAACAGTCTGAATAGTTTTCATTGTGGAGAGCTCAGGTGAAATTTTTCTTTAATTTTTTAACCAACAGTTTGCTCTTCTAAGCCTGTAACCTAATGTATAGAAGAAATTTTATTTTCAAATGAAATGGAGTAATGCTGGGTCTGAAATATGCCTGCCATCAGCATGCTGGAAACCTTTCATATTCTTGCCAAATAGAAACATGTTGTAAGCTTCCCATGAGTTGGTATTTCTTTCAATCTTCATCTGTACTCTATCCAAGCACCTATAATCCAGGAGACATCATTGCCTTCTGTGTTACTGCCTTCTGTGGACTGTGAATTTTTRCTGTCAGCCCAGTATGTAATCACTTCAGGTTCCTTGCCCTTTTTATTTTTAGACCTCTGTTGACTGTTTTATACATGATCACTGGTAAAATAAATGGAAAATTAGAGGGTTTATTTTCTTTTCTCACCAGGTAACATAAGCTTGTCACTTGCACCCATGCAAGTATGCTCATTTTTTCAAGCTCTGTTGGCTAATCCTTAAGAGAATATAAGGTGAGGGGAAGTAAATCTTACAGTATTAAATGTAGTGTGTACACCTTTCTATGCCTACAGCTATCTGTTTTATGTTGAAGATGTGACTCTTAATGCCATATTAGAATTGAAGAGTGATTGGGGATTTGGCTGAGGGTTATTTTTTTCCCTTAAGGCATTCCCCATCAATTTTATCACCTGAAATTTTATATCTCAGAAGGAAATATATTACTGGCATCAGCAGCATCTCCATCTGTACCAGTACTTGATAAGGTGAGACCTCCCATGGCTGGTTTATTTAGCTCACATCTTTGTAAGAAGCAAACTAGAATCCTTCAACAAATTTGATAACAGTTCTTTGTTTCCTGGGAGCAATACAAACGTGAGAAATATGTGGTTTATAGCACAGATAGATCATAGTACTCCTTCCTTATAGCTGAAACTACTGACAAAATAATTTTATTCAAATTGCTCCCTAGGAAGTTTGCTCCATCTCTTGTGTCACTGAAGAAAAATTTATGGAATGCTTGGATAGGAACCTAAAGCAATTTGCTTAAAGTCAAAACATTTAGAATGTTTCCTGATTTTTTTAAGAATCATTTTTTTAAATACACAATTCCTTGTGCTTAACTAGACCCACTGACACATTCCTGCAATTCTAGTTTCTGGTACTGCAAAAGCCTTGAGGCTATGAGCAAGTAGAAGAAATTAGAATGGCCCTAAGCTCTCTCTTGCTCTAAGAACCTTGCTGAACTATTCTATAACAGAAATCCTTGAGTWATAACAGTTGATCTGTCTAGTCATGCTCATGCATCCGTGGAAATATTCATGTGATGCTGCACCACACACCTTTCTTCAAACACAAATGATTCTTTGTGTTTCATTCAGAATTACACCAAACTTCCAGAGATCACTCACTGGCAGSAGTTGCACACATTCAGACTCTACCTGGGCTTGTATTAGTGAATTGAAACATGGTTTGGACGTGGGTGTCCTGATTTGAAGAGTAAAATAGTTAAGTAGAATCAATGCAATTTCTGGAGRATTGTGTCTGGAATACTAATTTATCAGTATAGGCATAGCCTCACTTCCATGATAAATACCACTTGTTTACTCAGATGGAGGCTCCCACGAAGGGCTGCGAGCTGCTGGCAATGGTACTTGGCTGCCTGCCTTGAAGCACAGTGGTTTTCTGTACCATCACTTATGATGTGTTACATTTAAACATCACCCCTGTGAGCACCTGACCTAGACACAGCTAAGTGAACCCTCCGTGTTCCGAGGAGCCAAACTGAGCTCGGGAGAAAACTTAATAGGTGCTGATTAAGAGCAGCATCTGTTCAAGCCTTTCCAGCAGCCTCCCCTGTGTGTGCCCCTCAACAGGTATCCAGTACAGGCAACGGAGGCTTTGATTAGCAGATGAAATAACACAGCACACAGTCATGGCTCTGCTGTGATCCACCACTTCAGGGAAAGAATATACTTTCAGAAGTAAAGAATATATTAAACTGCCTGGGCTTGTGGATGCCTCTTTTTTTAATGGGCCACATTGCCCCACTGGTCACTGCCCTGTATTTCTGAGATGCAAAGGTCTGATGTATACAATATAACGTTTGGAACTGGGAGACATAAGTTTAATTTTTAACACTGTAAATGACTCTCTTTTGGTCATTAGAAAGGTCTGCACATCTCTATTTTCCTGTTTGCCCTCCCACGTTTTTCTTTTGTGTCTATTCCCATAATAACTTTTTCAGAGATGACTAGTTTTCTTTWAATTCTGTTTCTTTATGGTTTCTAGGCTACTGTGGTTTTCTTTTAAGTGCTGCATTTTGGAATAAGAACAAGGCAGTTTGTTCTAATTTTCAAGGGCGATGATTTATTACTTTCACTGCCTAATTTCATTTAACTGAAAACTTAGTCCAAAAACAATGCATATACTACTTGTCCCCAAAAACATCAAAGACACTTCTCTTCCAAGTAAAATACATCCTAASTAAGTAAACAGCATGTGTTCCAGCAGGAAATAAATATTGACACAGCAACCTGTGATATGGATGACAGGACCAGCAGCTGGAAYCCACAGGAGAGGCAACCAACAGCTCCCTGCTGACTTCCCAGGTCCTTGTAGGCCATGGCTCAACCATTTTCAACACAAGATCTGAGTGCTGCTGGGTCACCTGGCAGTCCTAGCTGCAAACAAGATGAAAAATAAGGACATGAATGCAGTTCTGATGATTCTGTGATTCTATGTAGTGGTTATTTATTAATCTTTTATGCTAGCTCTGAAATATTGATGATTCCTGACCTATTTGAAGTAGAAGTGTTGGTACAGGTTCACACCAGGTGGCTTAACATGTACAGGTTCACATCAGGTGACTTTAATCAAATCAGGTTTGCCCTTGTGTTGAGCCAAACAAGAAGGAAATAAAAAGAAGGTGAAAATGGGGGTGGGCTGCTTGGGGAACTGTAGAGGTATTGCCTCCATTTAGGGCTGGAGCTAGCAAAGTCAGCTTCAGCTGGAGCTGAAACTGTTGAAGTCCATGAATGAGAATAAGAGTTTCTTAATGTACAGCAGAGTACAAGGAAAACTAAGGAAAATGTGGGTTTSCTGCTCAGTGTGCTCATCTAATGGCAAAGAACACAGAAAAGGCAAAAGTATTCAATAACATTTTTTCATACTCTTTTCTGGCAAGGTCAGCTCTCAGGTCTTTTGCATCTAGTAGGAGAGGGTGTGAGAACAACCTGTTTATAGCAGAGAAAGATACAGCTAAGGAAGTTTTTTAAAAAAATCAATTACTTGGGATTGGATGAATCCAATGATCCTCAAGAAAACAGCTAATTTCATTGACATTGACTGGTGAATTATATTTCTCTATCGTCTTTGAAAACTYGTGACAATCAAGGAAGATTTCTACTGACTATAAAAATAAAAAATGTTGCAAAGGTTTTGCTCAGTTTACTATTACAGATACARCCACTACCAGTAGAAAGGTTGTCAAGAGACTCAAAGGTGAGGGCAAAGCAGTGCTGAAGTATCCAGCCTGTGACCCACTGACTCAGGACTGGAGAACAGYCCCTGGCCCTGTTTAAATAAATTACAGATGCATTCATTGCTTCACTTATTAGTTAAACACATGCATAGGTATTGCAGGGACAAGTACACAGACAAGCAGATTGTAAATGCTTTGCTTCTCTGAGGTCATCTTCTACTCTAAGCAGCAGAACTTTTCTCRAACTGGTTAACAACTATTGCAGAACATGTGGAACAGAGGTGAACAACTGAACAGTGCTACCATTGGTCTGTCAAACATCCCTATGTGTGTGATATGTTCTCTAGATATCTGTTCAAACAACAATTAATTCTAAAATGAAAAGGAGATTTTTTGAGTAATGCTTTTTCATTTAACTGAAATGAAAATGATTTGTCAATCTTTAATAACTCACATTTATTTATTACTGCTTAAGAAATGTTTGTCTTAAATTAAAATACAAASAGAAGTAAGCAGAGATAGCTGTAAGATTTTCAAAAATTATATGAATTCAGATAAAAAGCAAAGTGAAACTTTCTCAGGATTCAAGTTTAGTATTGTTGCTTAAATGTGATTAATTTTTTTAGCTTTGTTTTCTAACTGGGTATGAATGACTATCCAGCAAACACTGTTCATGGAACAAATAAAAAATTTACGTTCAAAAACTGGTCTCTAGAAGAGTTGTAGAATAATACTTTCGTATGTAACAACAGAAAATGCTGCAGCTTGTAGACCAGCAAAGAAATTGTGTTTCTTTGGACATAGGGAATGCCATTATTTAAAGAAAAGAAATAATCAATATGTAGGAAATGCACATCTTCAACCTCCAACCCAAAGAAAATATATTGAAAGTCACGTGAAAATACAGTTCAGTATTACAGCAATAAAGTACAACCCGACATTGTAATGCTGCTTGCAATGGCATTGATAGCAAAAGGAGGCATTTGGCTGCCAGGTAAAGCATATTCCCTCTTYAATCTATTCCTTCTCACAGAATGGAAAATATTATCTGAGTAAGCTGTCTCTAGTAGAGTGAGGGAAGAGTTTCTGGATAATGAATTAAATACTAGTTTCCCAGGAGATGGATTGATGTACAGGAGGCAGTGTGAACCTTTTTTCTTTCTATCCAGTGTGCTCTCAGCCTACAATATTAAGCTCTGTCAATGGATTTAGGAGGAGGAAACTTTTTTCTGCGCAAATACCTTGAATTAAGAGCAATTTTGAACAGTTTCCAGGTGACTTATGCTAGTCTCTCTTGTTCTCTGTGGAAGGAGAGCTGAGTAAGACCAAAGTGCAGGATTTAAGAATGTGTGTATGACTATAACTCAGTGACATTATCTTACCTACCACACAGGTACAATTTTGTAGGGGAAGGGGAGTTAATCTACATATCTGGGCTGTAATTTTTATGTTCTGACCTGTACATTTGTTCAGGTGAACAGAAGGTAAAACCTGTTTTCTTAAATGTCCATAGAAGCTGTGATTTTATATTYAAGAAGGAAAATACTTTTCTAAAATTGTTTTGAAGGTAATGTAACTTGAAAAACACTCAGTTCAACTGTAATCACCCATCTTTGCTGTGATTTTGTAACAAAGGAGATATATAGTTTATCTGGGTACAATTGCCTTACTTACAGTAAGCTGGCTTTGTGGAGAAAAGAAATTTAGCTCAATTTAAGGTGCACCTTATGACATTATTAGTGGATTCCATAGTGTGTTAATTTATGGGAAATAGGATTTCCATAGGAAATTTCAGAAATCTCAGCTAATTTCTAACACAGGAAAGTTAAGCCAAACCTTTAGTTATAATTAGCATTGATAAGCCTGAATATTCTTGTTGCATGTATTGATTATGCTTTAAAAAGGTAGTTAAWTTTTTAATCTTAATTACTTTTAGGCTCTATTTTTACCTTGTTGAAGAAAAGCAGTTGTATTTATTCTTTATTTCCCACTATTAGTTTCATTCAGTAATTCCTTCTTAGGCCATGAGTTAGAGCAGARACATGTAGTTTGCTTTCCTCTTGCYGTTAATTTTTGACACACTTTTACTGCTATTCTTTCTGATTTGTTTCCTATGGTAAAATATTCTAATTTTTCAAAGAAATTYTCATGGTGTTTATCATTCTCACCACCTTTTTACAAAGACCTTCAAAATTGCAGTGTGCTCTTTGAGTGATAGATTCACTAGCATTTCCAACAGTATTACTGATGAGACAGCAACACCGATTTACTCAATGATACCATACTCTTGTCTTATTCCCCAAATTATCCTTTCTCTTTGCACATGCATATTAATGAGAGACCTTCAGTGAACTTTAACAACAAAGTAACTGATAATTTGGGGTGCACTTATAACAGCTCGTTTTCCTGTGTAGATTCTCCATCTCATGAGCCAGTTCACTTTTTTTTTTTTTTCTGGAAACAACAGAAAATGAAGGAGCAGTTTATAARTCCTTGTAACAAGATACATATATATTTACACAGGTTATAAAACAACTCTGTTTAAGTAATTGTAGATATGAGTAGAAATACTGAAGCCAAAATAATTTCTGGGGTTTTTTACACAAATTGAATGACTAAGCAAATTTACAAAAAGTAAACAAAATGGCTAAAGGAAGGGACAGATTTTCCAAGTTCTGATATTTAGTTTGGACTTAGTGGACTTACTCTGGATATTTTCAGTGCACCAGTGCCAGGATTTATGTAACTCATATCAATTTAGGTTCAAATTGCCATCCTTCACTTATAGCACCTAAATTTATGTTTTTACAGACAGTCAKGCTAAAAAAGTTCTGTGAACTTGGTTTGTAGATGAATAACTAGACTATCAGGTTAAATGATGACAGATTTTTCTATAGGTGGTTGCAAGCAATTGATTATGATGTATGTAAACATGCWGAATCCTCATAAAATTGAAAATGCCAAAAGTTCAGCAGTGCTTCGCAAGAAATTATCTTCACACCTAAAGTTTTGAAACCCAGAAGAAAAAGTCACTAAAGAAACATCTGAGAAGGTCTAAGCATTTAGACAGGCAGCAAACTTTTAAGGAAAAATGTGAATAGTGCTTTTYCAAATTATATTTTCCAAGATTTCCTCATGCTTTTCCACATGATGTTTCGATCCTTAGTTGCAGAACTTGGTTAATGTGATCCAGCTGAACTTAAACTGAGACAAGGATGCCTTGTTTGCAAGCTGTTCCATAACAGTAAATGAAAAAGGTGCAGCCAATATAATTACTTTTTAGAAGGGGATAGAATAAAAAGTATCACAGACTGAGTCTTGTTTATAGCCTTAAATCTCACAKAATTGGATTATTTATCTTCACAATCACTGGAAAAATTGCACAGACAGAGACATCCCCACCCCTGAAACCTTCCTGAAAGAAAACTGAAGTTTAAGGTCTGCTGCAATGTCCTGGCTCATACTCATCACTCAAAGCACTATCTCACACTTTCAACTTCACAGGAAAATCAGTCTTTGTCCTTTTTAGTGTTGGCACTTCAAYATGTAACAGTATTGTGAGAGACTGCAATAGTCTGTTTAATAACACRACTTCTAAAATGCAAGGTGACTTCACTGAGATGAAAAAACATGAGCTTAATTCACTAAAAGTACAAACAGAAGCAAGCAGAACTCATCTGATATTCAGGCTAGACTAATTTCTTTATMATATTGATCTGTATTTAGAAATTTTAGATTTTCTTTTTGACATTTTTTGGCATTGTGTTATATTTTCTTCTTTTTTCAAGCTGAATTGTTGGCTTATGGTGTTTAGCAGAGTAAATACCTGAGCMAGCCACTGTCTAATAGGACATTGGGTAATAATATTCTTTAATGCACATCCAGTCAAGGTAATACTTACTGAAGCATACAACTGGCAGTAAGAGATGRAAACAGAAAGCAACAGCCAATATTTGAGGAGCTATAGAAGACCACTAAATGTTCTAGTTTTAGCAATTCTGTAGCACAAACAACTTCTATTATTTATTTATTTTTGGYCCAGCATATCTTACAGTCTGAACAACCATGTCCTTCACACTGATTTGGTATTGAGTTTCAGACTTCTCTCTAACAATATTTGTGGAAAATATACATTTATAGAAGCAGCAGCAAACTGCAGAATAAAAACAAATTGGTGCAATCTATGCTGGCAAAACAGTGCACTTTCTCTCCATAGATTGAAAGGTTTTGGAGAACAATGTTAATGAGGAATGTCTGAGGGAACTGGGGTTGTTTAGTCCGGACAAAAAGAGGTTCATGCTCTACAACTAACTGAAAGGATATTATTGACTGGTGGTTAGTTTCTTCTCCCAAGTAACAAGTGAAAAGGCAAGAGCAAATGGCCTCAAGTTGTACTAGGGGAGGTTCCAATTTGATATTAAGAAATATTTCTTCCCTGGTAGGGTGAGCAAGCRTTGGAACAGSCCAGGGAAGTGCTCACCATCCCTGGAAGTGTTCAAGAAACATATTGGTGTGAGGCTTAGGGACATGGTGTAGGGATGGACTTGACAGTGCTGGGTTCACTGTTTGGTTTGATTTTCTTGGAGGTCTSTTCAAACCTTCACAGTCCTATATTCTATGAGAAAACGTATAATAAATGTTATGTTTTCTTTTGAAATTGAATGCCATTATGTCTTCATTTCTGATGTACTAAACATGTTTTTCTATCACAAGAAACCTTACAACAATAAGGGGAATTACTGCAAAGTTCTGCATGTTGCAGWGTAAAGTATTTTATAGCCACCTACAAGCTCATTGAATGAATGAGRAAAATATTCATGCATCGGTTCATTAAAAATAGAAGGAAAGTAAGCTCTTCTCTGTTACTTAACTGAAATATTTTATTAAGTTAGGAAGAAAGACAAAAAAAGCTGACCTGGAATAAACTAYCAAGGCAGCATTAAAGTCTTTAAATTCCTGAAGAAGTGAAAAGATACATATATTAATAGAATATGAAATCACACCTTAAGAAAGAAAATAGCAAGGAGTAAACAATGACATGGAAACAAATTATTGTGATTCTTTGGGAACTATCACCATGACAAAATACTTTTTTTCTCTGAAAATTTAACACTGAAATGKAAATCTCAAGAAGTCACATTATAGAATAGTAGGAAGAGATTATTTAAAATCTTTGAGTAAATATGACCTGAGAAATGTTCTCAGTGCCATGAGCAGGGCTAGACAGTGCAGTGTCAGTATGTGTCTGAGAAATGGYATAAAGAGCAGAGTCAGTTTATTAGGAATGGGGAAAATTCTAATAAGAGATCAAACTGACATTAGGGACATAATCTATCCAAGAAAAAAGAAATCTATTGATGAAACTTAAAATAAAAATTGTTAAGTTTTTAAACTAAKTATCTGAAAGCCAATATGCTGAAAAGTGCATCATTTGAGATGGTAGTAAAGTTAGAGAATGCAGTACCCAAATGAAGTATAGTAGATAGGACAAACAAAAAAAAATTCAGACAAGTTACAGAAAAAAAAGAAAAAAAACATTGAATTAACTGGACCTTTTTTAAGGAGGTCAGAGATGATTTAGTGCATTAATCTAAAAGATAAAAAAATCTCTGTTACGCTAAGTAGCAAAAATAAAATTATTGTTGAAATGGAGATAGTTTGRGAGAGGACTTGATTGAAGAAAAGTGCATCACAAATTATATGGAAAAACTGGGAAGGGAAAGGAAAATACTCCATTTTTTTACAKTGTATGAGCAACAAACCAAATAAACCAAACAAACCAAAGAAAATTACTCAGGAGCACTAAAAGGTAGCAAAGGAGAACCACTGTAGCAAACTATGGAAATCATTGCATCTAGTTTCAGTGAAAGCCACAGGTTCGAATGGGCTCAAGAAACAATTAGGCAAATTGTTGGGAAAAGCACATAAATGTCTATTYATCAACCAGACATAATGACTTGCCTCAGGAAGCTGCTAACTTGCAGCTTGCTCAAAGAGGGGAAGTTGTAATGATAGAAAGTTTCTTTGCAAACTTKCCTTATCCCTATGTTCACCTCCACTCATCTGCTCCTGGGCACTGTCAGAGATGTAATCATGGTTAGAGGGTTCAGTGGCTTTATGCGATGGGAAGGCTTAGAGAGCAAAGTAAGAATCAGTTTGATGAAAGCAAGAGCACAATAAAGTACTTTTATTCTGGTCTTCTGCCAGTAGGTCAGTGAAGCCAAATAGAAAAAATACAGGTCATAGGCCTGTAATGCGCGTTGATGTTATTCGGCTTTGGTAATACTGAAAGTGATGGGTCCCTTAAAGCCATCTTGGTCACTGCTCACTTCCCAGTCTTAATCTGTCTCATCTACTTAAAATGTACRTTCTGCAGAATTGAGACTGTTCCTTGCGGCAAGCTGCAAGGGCGGATCCAGTGCTCTAATCACCATAAGAAAATTGCAATAAATCATACAATTTTCTGTGCTCAATTCATTTGARTTTATTTCCTTTAAAATAACCAAAACATTTATTTCACATCAAAAATCCTCTGCTACTTCCAAATGGGTCAGAAGATTCCAGAAAAAATAATTTTAAGAAACAGTTTCTATTTGGAGTTACATTTTCCCTGGCTTCAGAGCTCTGGAGTGAAATGTTACATTCAAACTGCTTGATTTAACAGCACTGATGGACTTGTAATAAATTTGTCTTGGCTTCTACAAAAATGACTTTCAGTGCTCACATGTTTATGAAGTTAAGAGCTTTTTTCTTTTTTACATATTTAAACTTGCTGATTGAAATATCATTGGATATGCCTTATCTTACATAATAAAAGAGTAAACCAATATCCCTTTCTCAGCCTCCATAAACAGCTCAGATATCTTTTCAGGAAAAGTGTCCTGTAATTTGTTCTCTCCTGGTTGGATTTGTGCCCTGATCATTAAATATGTTTGCTTTTTAATATTTGTAGACTTGGTGGAGGAGAGAATACTGCAGATGGCACACATTCATTTTCAAATACAAAAAGCTTTTTTTTCTGAAAGAAATAAAAAGGAGTCCTAAAACTCCTTTGATAAGCAAATGTCCCTAGAAAAGCATGGTGGAGCAGTGTACTTTATATATATATATATATATATATGCATTGCACACCCTTGGAAAGTATATCCGTAACACACTGGAATGATGTTCAGCAGTTCTGCTCCCAGTTGGACAACAGAGTTTTCACCAAGAATCATAATCTCATAGTGCTTTCAGTTCATCTCAATTTGCACAACTATGCAGTCTATTATTCTAATTTGTATTACAGCTGCACAACTCTACTGACATGAATGAAGATGCTTCTAATTTACAGTAGAGTGAATGAGACTAGAATCAGAATTTTTCTCTTCAAATATGKTTGACATTGGTGGATATTAATAATGAAGATGGCACGAGCAGCTGATTTTTCTTATCTGATCACTACTAGAAACAGAGCAAGTTATCTTAGCTTTGAGTCAATGTAATTGTAYTAGTCAGCCAATAAATCAATAGAGTGTTGCTGATAGTCTAGTTGTATTGGGGTAACAGTCCTTTGCAAGCTTTTGCATTGTTTAAAATAAGACCCTGCTTAACAGGATCCTGCTTTCTACATTCAAAGAGAAAAATGCTTAAGGTTGCCCAAACAAGGCTAATTACCAGATGCTTCTCATGTCTCCAGTTCAAAAATATCAGCAAGGAATTTGAATAATTTCTCTTACRTTAAAACTAGTTTTGAATTTTTAACCTACAATTCATCACTGAATTGATGCTAAGAACAGACCTAAAGGAAACATGGTCCTGCAAATGCATGGTGTGATGGAACATCATTAGATGTTAGATTAACTTATAAGGTTCACTGATGAATTCATTCTGTTTACAAAAAAAATACAGTAGAATATCTATTTTTTGGTGGTCCTTTACACCTCAGTGCCTGATAAGCACAGTCCTTATCACTCCAATGAAATTTATGGCTGTATGGATTTTGAAGCCTGACTTTTTCTTTCAGTCTTCCTCTCTTGCTCTCACCTTGTCTCTACTTCCGCTTTTATTGTCTATTTAGTTGATAAAAGCCCATCTGCTTCTCAGAAACTACTTAGTACTGCTGCCAGGGAGCTGTTAAATGAGAACAGAGGAACTCAGGAACTCGGGAACTCAGAAACTCAGTAACTCGCTYGGGGAGGGAGGAAGATGTTCACACAGTCTGTCTCTACTGCCAGCACAGCAGTCTGTTTCTCTTAAGTGGTTGTGTCCATGTGGTTTGCTTCCCAAGAACAAAATCACCCACTAAAATATTCAGCAAAGGCAGAACAGAAAGTCCCAGGCTCAGCTGCCTCTTAAACCAAGTTTGAAAAATATTTAAAATTGATTCTGATCTGCAAAAAAGGCCCCTAATTTAATATGCTATTTGACTACTATGAAACTAATCCTCTGAATCAAATAGATTTTAAAATTAAAGGGCTAGTCTTTGACAGAAGAAAAAAAGTGCTGCCTATTTGTGTGATTAATAAAAATGTAAGTTGGCAATAAAATTATTATTATGGAGGGGGAAGTGTGTTTGACAAAGTGATAAACTTGGATGCTGAAGCAAGATTTGTTTATGCACATGAATGTCAGTTCATGTGAGCTATGAGATGCAATAAAGCATAAAATTCTGTTTGATTTATATTCACAAGGTCTAATATCATATGATAAGTGATATTGAAAGCCACAAAACATATCTTCTAGGGCTGGTAATTTAATTTCAGTATTTTTGGATTAGTGATGGAAAGTTATGGATTAGAAGAGATACCAATGTATGTGAACCTTTTAGCTAAATAAAGTACCCGACAGCTCTCCCCTGAGATAAGGTTAATAGATATATCCTTGAATTTAAGCTTCTTTTAAGTGCTGTGTAGCCAGTATATTCTTTGGTTGTAAAAGTTTGTAAAACCACATGTTAAGCAGGCTTTGAACTGAAAAAAAACCACAGTTAAAATATGAATTACATAATTTTGAAATTTTGCTGTACACATTTATATGAAAGGAACAGATTTAAACTGYTGCACCAAGCTTGATGCAGATAGTATAATTAAAAGAAAAGATAAATCAGAACCAAAGGGGAATTGATTCAGCTAACAGACTTTCACAAATYAGAAAGCCAGAGGGGGACAACCATAATCATCTAGTCTAACCTCCTGCCTATCAAGTCATGTGATTTTTCAGAATTAATTCTCATCTCATCTAGTGCTGATCTTTTAGAAAGGCATTTGATCTTGATTTTAAAATGCATAGCTAAAATGGCTTAGTTTGAAAACTATTTCCTCAGWAGCAGAGTTTTGTACATGGTGAATATTTTTGCTAAGTTTCACTCATACTTTAAAACTTAATTTGTTTTCACAGGTATAGTGATTTATACAATCAAAAATCAAATGAAGCTTTCTGGCTACAGATTCATGATGAGCATATGTGTTTAGCTGATTACACCTGATCTTTGGGTCACCTGCCATCTTCTTCAAGGTCATTTGAAGAATGGGTATTACACAACCAAGAACTGACAGCAGGAATGCACAAGGCTCAACAACGGTTCTTTTTCTMCCATTTCATTCTGAAATCTGTTAGCTAACCCATAATCTTTATAATGTGTGCTATATTGATTTTTTTACCAGCCTGYTCCCTAATCAGAATGTGCAGTATCAATCAAAGCAAATGTCTTATGGGACTCCAGGAATACCAAATTTAGGCAGCTAATTAATCTGCATAATCAATTAGTTATGTATTTATCAATCACATTTGTAATCTCGTTGAAAGAAGAAGAATGAGCCCTATAACATATTTTTCTTAAATTCATATTGTTTCCAAATTTTTAATTCCATTCATTAATTTTCATAGGAATCATAGAATAGGTTTTGTTGGGGCTTTAAAGGTCATCTGGTTCCAACCCCTCTACTGTATGCAAGGAACCTTCCATCAGACCAGGTTGCTCCAAGCCCCATCCAACCTGGCCTTGAACACTTCCAGGGATGGGGCATCCACAATTTCCCTGGGCAACCTGTTTCGGTGCCTCACCACTCTCACAATAAACAACTTCTTCCTAATATCTGACATAAGTCTACTCTCTTTCAGGTAAAATCCATCTCCTACCTTGTCTTACCACTGCATAATTTTGTAAGAAGTCSYTCTCCATCTTTCTCATAGGCTCTCTTCTGGTCCTGGAAGGATACAATTCAGTCCCCCCTAAGCCACATMTTTTMCAGCTYRAGCAATAGCAATTTTTTTACYCTTTCCGGAAAGGAGAGGTGGTTCRTCCCTCTGATCATCTTTGTGGCCCTTCTCTAGACTGGCTCCAGTGGGTCRATGTCCTTCCTGTGCTGGGAACCTCAGAGCTGGATGCAGCACAGCAAATGAGGTCACTGTTGGTGAGGGAGGAAGAAATTCTATGTCAACAAAGACATTACTTGATTTTTTGGCAACAAGGAAGCAAATAATGGAGTTACAAACATTTTAGCATGGGAACATGAGTGTGATTGTCAGTTATTGATTACAAAATGGTCATTCTCTAAGTCTTTCACCACTAGCAAAGACCATCACAAGCTCCTTAAACAGGTCTGATATTGTGTACCAAGTGATACTGTATTCCCACATTGTCAAGAGAGTTTAAATCACTTCTCAAATTTCCCATCTCAACAAATATAACCTTAGGTGTTTTCATTAGTTGCAGAGCATCTAATCTTTGTTTATGATATTTTCAAACTCTACCCTTCTAACTTATGTAAGACATATGCTGATCTTACCTGTATATCTGAGTATATTTCACTCTATAACATATTTAGTCTAAAAGGTTCACTCGACTTCCCTGCAGAATAGGAAAGAATTCTTTTCCTTGTTTTACAAGGAACTAAAGCAAAGCAAGCAAGTCTATAGCAATAGGAGGGGCTATTCCGGGTGTAGGTATGCTGCATTGAACTTTGAAGGCAGTAGAGAAGGCTGCACACAGATATAAACAATTGAGCAGCCTGAAGCACTGACTAGACTGAAGCACTCTAAGCACGGTGTTAATGAATGATTATCTGCCTCTCTATTATGCTTCTGTGTTGGAAGCAGAGTTGCATCATAATACTTGCTCCATTTCTCTGGAGGTGCAGACTCTGCACTGAGATGTTTAACTGAGAGAGTTGTGCCATGTCACAAWAGAAATGGTGCTTTTATCAGACTCATTAAATTATTCAGATAGGAAATGAACAGATTGCCTGAAAAAGAGGRGATTTTATCAGTCATGGAGGGACAAGTCCAGACTTATCCCTTCTCTTTCAGAGACTGTATACTTGGCAAAGTATGAAAGTATTTCAAGGAGCAATGACCAGAAGCCAGGAATCCTATCAAGCTGTTTAACTAGCACTTCTGGGTTCTCTTGAACGGCTTTCTGCCAGCTTAGCCCATTTCAGAAAAGCTGAGGGGCAGCTGCTGCGTTGAGATCCCAAGCTAGATGTCTGAAACAACCTCAGCACAGTGAGTGCATGCTAAACTCAAGCTGCAGAGAGGTCTCACAATCTTCAAATCCAATGAAACCTCACATTTGTCTGCTCTGCTCTCTTAGGGATTTTCCCACCAGGGTTAATTCCTGTTTTAACCTAACTTTCAAAGCAGTACAGAAAGGAGACAGCCTCATTAGCCACTGCTTAATGGCTCCTTTAACCCTGTGTTTCTTTCCACAGCAGCCTTCCACAGCCTTRAATTACAAATGTCTTGAATATATCTGGAATTTAATGTTGAAAGGTCTGAAAGGAAGTGCTTGTGCAAGAGAGGGTGACAAACAGAGCAAAAGCAGAGTAAGAAGAAGAATGGGCAAGCTGGAAGTAGGGTTGGGGGGAGAGATGAGGAGCTGGGGATGAGCTGAAGCGGGGGAGGGGGGGGGTGGCGGGGGGAGGAATGTAGAGATGCGGGGGTGCGTGTGCGTGGTTTGGGGAACAAAAATCGACATCGTCTGAAACGGACGTGACTTTTCCAGCAGGGGCAGGTGCACTCTAGCACTTGAGGCATGCAGCCTATCCCGATCAGYCTTTTCCCCGACGGTGCAGGCGGTGCAGCCTCCACGGGGGAGGCTGCACCCCTTGCCCGGTGGGGGAAAAGGCTGGTCAGGGCGGGTTGGGGACCGACGTGGATCCCCAGCCTGTTCCCGCATTGGTTCCCGTAAGTTCCCGCGTCATTTTTCTCCCCACACCCCGCTTTTCGCGCTGGCAAACACAAGCCTCGATGGACGGGCGGGAGAAAGCTCGGATGCTCTGAGAGGGTCTGGGTTTGGGTTTGTTGGTTGTTGTTTTTTCCCAGCCCCGGAATAACCACTAGGGATGTCCGGGATTCAACCAGAGGATGGTTCCCCTCCATACAGGAATTGGACGAGCGGGTCGGAACTAAACGAAACGCGGGAGGCTCTTTTAACCCCTTCCTCAGACTACGATGATGAGGAGTTCCTGCGATATCTCTGGAAGGAGTATTTGCATCCCAAGGAATATGAATGGGCGCTGATCGCCGGCTACATCGTCGTCTTCATAGTGGCTCTCGTCGGGAACGTCCTGGGTGAGTCGAGCTCCCCCAAACTTCCCTTTCTCCCTTCCCGAGATGGGTTTTGCATGGAGGGTGGCTGGAAACCGGGGTGGGTTTCGCATACTCCCTGGAAAGGCGGCTCTCCCCGGCCAAGGGAAAGTTCAGTCTGCGCGGAAGGGGCCGCAAAACCCGCTCCCTCCTGCATGGGCGAGGGGCTGCGGCGGCGGCCGCTCGCTGCCGGGGCCGGGCACGGGGAGCGGGGCTGGCGGAGCGCACCGGAGCGGCCCGGCGGGGAGAGCCGCTGCTGCCGGCCGCCTCCCGCCCCTGTCCGCCGGGCCGAGGTGCTGAACCCTCCCGGCACGGCCGGCGGCTCCTCCTGTCAGCCCGCTCGGGAGGATGCTGCTCCTTCTCGCAGCACCCGGCCGGGCCGCGCTGGGGACACGAAGCGCGGGGTGATTCTCCAGGACAGAGACAGGGGAGCGGCTTGAGGGGCCCGGGACGGCGCCCGGCCCGTGACGGGAACCGGCGGTGTCCCCTCAGCTGCCGTGGGGCGCAGAACGCGCGGCTCCTTGCTCGGCGGCGCAGCGGCCGCGCTCCGTCCCCCGCGGCTGGAGCGGAGCGGGTCCGTGAGGCGGGCGAGGCGGCTCCTCCCGGGCGCTCATTGAGGGAGCGAGGCGGGGCGGCGCCTCGGCTGGAGCCCGCCTCCTCCCGCTTCCATTCATCCTTGAAGGAGGCGGCGGGGGCTGCTCGGCGGCCGCCTCGGAGGGAGCGGTAGGGGCGCTGAGTGTGGCGGAGAGCTGAGGGTAGTGAGGGAGGGGACGCACGGGTGGGCTGGGGCGGCGCGGGGAGCGATGCGTGGGAGCGGCGACAGGAGTCTGGCCGTCAGCAGCCCGCCCGCCGCTCCCCAGCGCTCCTCTTCGCTCCCCAGCGCTCCTCTTCGCTCCTCTTCGCTCCCCAGCGCTCCTCTTCGCTTCCCATCTCATTTTCGCTCCCCCGAACCTGCGGCTGCCCACGGCGGGGTTTCTCTTCGGGCTGTCGGAACAGGCGCCTGTGCGGGCGCAGGGGAGCGCGGCCACCCGTGCACACACGGCCCGTGACGGCCGTGCCCTCCCTCCCTCTCTCCCTCGCTCCCTCCCCGCGGCCGTGCCCTCCCGGGCTGCCGGTGCCCGGCTGAGCGGGGCAGGCGCTGCTCCCCAGCCGGTGTGCATTTCTGAATGGCCGCGGTGTGGCCGCCGGTTCCCCGGGCTGCCTCACGACCATTGGCATCCTTGATGCTGCCATGAACGGAGCGCACTGGGCCCCGCCCCGCCATACGGGTCTTTCATTCAYGTTTTTCAGAAGGAATTGTGCTTGTCAGGGCTGTCACTGCAAACCCTACAGGCTTCCCGAAGTGAGATGCAAACGAGAGTGCAGCCAAAGGCAATATTTTGAAAGGCGTTTTTAAAATTTCAACAGACTGATGACGCTTTTTTTTTTTTTTTTTTTTTTTTTTTTTTTTTTTTTTTTTTTTTTTTTTTTTTTTTTTTTTTTTTTTTTTAGTGTTTCTGGAGCGTTGCTCTAAGTGCCTGTAAGCATCCAGTGTGCACGTTCGCTCAGTCCATTGCTTGTCAACCAGCTTGATAGGCAGTGTAAAGATAACAGCCCTGGCAGAGAGGCTTTATTTTAAACTAGAAAAGGAGCTGTCCTTCGTTCTGATTTTGAGCAAAGACTATTTTAGGAGAGCCACCTGTGCTTACCTACTTTTCTTTACCCATACTGTAAACAASCTGTCCTCATGCCTGTAAAGATTCAAGGTCAAATCTTCAGCTAGATGAGCTTTCACTCTATTTACACCTTTTCCCCTGAAGCCACGAGGAGAAAAGTTTCCCTCTCTGTGCAGTCACAAATAGAGGTGATACCAGGGCAGATGTGCAGACGTTCCTTCCTTGCATTTGTGTATGTTAATTCTTTGCTTGGGATAGAAACTGGCAGATGCCCACCCACCATGCCTTTTACTGGATGGAATGTCCACTTTTTGTCCTCTGAAATCTCTCTCCAAGTTGTGGTACATGGTGGCAAATCTGTCTTTAAATGGACAGAGAAGTACCTGAACAACTTTCTATCCACTCCTCTAAATCACAGTAAATCCTACAATAGATAATTCACCTTTACAGCTGGACTCATTGATCTTAAAGGTCTTTTCCAGCCTGAATGATTCTATGATCCTGCTCAAGCTTCTTGCTCCAAGTTGCTGGTTCTGTTTATGGGTGACTTGTTTGTGGTATCTGCAGGTGCAGGTGCTTGTTAGCTCAACACTGTCTCATCTTTATTCAAGAAAGCTCACACTGCACTGATTGCAGGCTCATGTGATTCTGAGGAGAGAAATGGGTGTGATCTAATGATCTTTACAAAGACATTTTTGAGAAACTTTTTCACTACCAGTGAAATCTGATGTAGAACAGTGCACATTTTAATGTCTCTGAGAAGCTGATTTCTCCTGCTTGAAAAATCCATATTCAAGGTTAATCTGGGATTTAGTCATGGACCTTCTCAAAGAGAAGCAGGAATGCTTCTAAAGAGAGTTTTAGGGGCTACTAGTGCTTTATGGTATCCTCCTTAATGATGCATTGTATTCCTTGGCTTATGTTTGCCCAGTGGCATGTGGAGTTAATGCTTTGGTTCTATTTTTTCCATGTCCTATTCAAATAACACTTAAGCAACCAGGAAAGACCCTCMCTTTCTGTATGTGGTGCTGAAAATTATATTCCTGCTGCTTCTTTTTGGTTTGTGCGCTCACATGGGATCAAGAACGTCCCAGAAATTRTATCTGTTCAAGTGGAAGGCACAGCACGTCCCTCGGATATTAGTAATAAACTAGATTGAAGCATTCTGACAGTTAATTAACAACCAAGRGTAGAAGCAGAGGCTCAAACTTTGATTGACATCTATTGGGTTYTTGAGTGAGATACACAGCAGGAATTCCACTAATAGTAGCATATAACAAGGTCTRCATTGCTATTTAGCTTTCAATTTAATTAGGAGAGCTGACACACACTGTCCAAGCTGCTGCACAAACCAGTGAAAGTGAAAAACATTAGCAAGACTCTGTATTTGAATGCAAGTTTCAGTATTGCACTCAAGTTCTTCATGTCAATAATTCTCTTGTATGCCTGGGGTGGCTGATCACCAGGTATTTCAGGTTAAGCCAATGAAAAAAAACAGATTCTAAGATGATTTTAAGATACATTCACATGAACATTCAGGGAATCTGAAATCTAGATGGCAATATTGGTATGATTTGTCCTATTTTCTTCTTCACTTGGTCACTATTTATCACTAGAAGAAGAGTAAGTGTGGAGGGTAAGGACCTTCTGTTTTGCAAATAGGACTGAAAATTCCCTTTACTACTGCAGAGCAATGAAACCCTTGAAATTTCTTTGCACATCTAGTGCAAGACATAGGACTTCTTAATGTAGGATGTGTGTTGGCTGCAAAGACCTGTTCTTTATTGGAAAACATATCATTGAAAACATTGCTTGAAAATGGGAAACTGGATAATTGAAGAAGGAAAAATATTTTTAGGATGTCTGGAAGTCTCTGGTAGCTGATACCATTCCACACTGAACAGCTGCAGCAGTTAGTAACTGGAGTYATTAATAAGGGATTAAAGAGTGATGTACAACTACATATATTTAACTCTGTCTATACATATGAAGAATGTGAATGATTSTTGTTGAAGTCATTCATTCTCACAGCTCAGTATTTTTCTAATGAAATGGTCTCTCTCAGGGAACATACATTCATCAAAATGAAAATGTACAGCAGATATCACTTGGTTTGATCACAGACTGCAGGCAAAACAAGCAACCTTCTGGCATCCCCCGAGCCTGGCTGCTGGGCCTCTTGGCCAGCCTCCCCAGAGCTGGCAGGAGCTGAAATCTTCAGCACATTCAGGCTGCCAGTGCCCAGCTTGAGTGTCCTCAACACTGCTGACTTCCAAGGGTAAGAGACCATGCAGTACACCAGTGAGAAGCCTCAGAAACTTTCTTTACTCACCCAATTTGGTGATACTTGTTTTTCGTTCCCACWCAAAATGAAATTTTCAGAGGATTGCCCTTCTCTGGATAGCTGTATTATTTATTATCTGTTTTACAGTAACTGCTAGTTGTGCTGAGATCTGTACAGAACCCAACTGTGGTCCTTTCTTCAAAGAGTTCATAGACAACTCATAGAGTTCAACAGCATCCATTTTTTTTTTTTTAGGGCTGGAGAAGAAAAAAATCTGTGTATGTCTCTAATACCAGAGTATTGCTCAATGCCCRCAAGCAGGCAACTCTCTCAAGGGCTGCTCTAATTTTAAAGATATCCAGTGAATACTGAGGTCTAGGCATACATGCCTATGTTGGTAGAATTGGATGAGTCATGTAGTTTCTTAAATAGTCTTCAT
>NW_026623398.1:819501-823171 GCF_030028575.1 Malurus melanocephalus
CAAATTACTTGGGGAATCTGGCACTGAAAGGACTTTATTTGTAGCATCAGCATGAGAGTCACCTTTATGTGCTGGATGAAAATAACTAGAATGTCTTTATCATTGTTAAGGAGACAGCACATAAGAAATGATACAATATGTATATATTTTATCTACCTGAGATATAAAGTATGAGCTCAGCTTATGTAAGAGTTCAAGTATCAGCTGAAGTACATTGCTGTTTTCATAATATGGGGATTACTCACCATCTTTCAAAACAAAAAGAAAATTGAAGGCTTTGGGATGTTTCTTTGTTTATAAAGCGTAGTTTGTTTTTTGTGTTGCATGTCAAGTGAAACCTTCTTTGTTTTCTTGGACACAAGCAGCTGACTTACTGCCTGTCTCACAAGGGGAATCTGTCAGAGAAGAACTATGATGGACTGTTCCCCATGGGACGGAGTGCCAGCAGCAAGTCTGACAGGGCAGTGTACTCACCAACACAGTGCCACAGTGCCTGAGAGCTTTGTAGGTCTGAAGAGGTTTACCAGGTTTCAGTCACCTCCCAGCAATCACCAGACAAATCCATGGTGATGAAACAGGCCTGAGGTTAAGCCAGAAAGTCAAGTCAGTGGATGAGTTTTACAWCAGATTCAACAAGGCAAAAGCATACTTGCAACGAGGTCTTTGCCTGAGCTTAGTGTGAGAGTCTGAGCTGAAATGCAGCTCTGGGGCAAAAGGCTGACCCCCAAAATAGTTCTCCAAAAGTTTTGTTCCCAGAAGTCCAGTCCCAGCTTACATGCTGCCCCATRCCAGAGCTGGCCTCCATTTGCTGGAACATGTCACTAGAAGAGTGAACTGTATTTTTTTTTTCGTATATTCTGCAGAAAAGGCGCTCTTAYGTCTACATTAGAAACAGAAGTGGACATAGAAAGGTTTTTCTTAGTGCAACTCCATATTGCAATGACTGATGGCTGCTTTTTGAAGCATATTTTTTCCAAGTTGCACAGCATTTCAGCTGTGAAGTACACCTTGATTTTAATGTCATGCAGCTTTAAATTGAATCAGTGAAGTATGAAATCTTTTTGTCATAGTGTCACGTAYGGTACAACAGCTATATTTCTGGCACTTCCAACTTTAATAGGAAGTGTGGATAAAGATTTTGTAGGCTTCATTTGTAATTATAAAAATTATTATTATGAAACATCTGGTCAATCAGTACAGCCAGCTCTGCAGAGATAACTGGGTTTGCCAGTTAACATTAGTAATGATTTGTGTGTGTGTGTGTGGTGGGACATTTTAAACCAATCTGTCTGTTTTGATCAATATAGTTATATTAGGAAAACTCTGTGATGGCACCTTGCACTTCCTCCAGAGCTGACCMAACCTGGCATTTTGGGCAGTCTGTTTTTATAGCATAGCTGATCTTTTGCTAATAACTTCAATTTCTGTTAGATTGTTAATTACCTAAGATTATGTGATGTGGCTGAGTTAGAAAATGAATCCTCTGCCAATTAGATGGTTGTGCWATTACTCCCTGTTGTGATCTGTAGACACAAGCTTCCAGCACACAGAATTCAGTTCTTGTTTTCTTCTCTAGTGCCTTAATAAGCTGGTGCCTAGGATGTAGAAATGGGCTGGAGCACATGAGCAGCCCACAGTCCTCAACTCTCAAGTCTGTTTAAAACCTTCAGTACAATAGAATATGTGGCAGGTGGAAAACCTTAGAAAACATATTGCTGCAAGCAAACTAGTTTCTGTATGATGACAGTCGCCCATTAATACATTTCAGTGAAGCTGATGTTCAACAAAATACTTGGGGTTTTCATGTGTTCTATGTTATTCAATTACATTTTTTACAGTTTTGTTATTTTCTCTATGTGATGGCACCTACCCATAMATACTTGTTTATGTGTGATATACAGGGAGCATGGCCTAGCCRCCTGCTCCTTTTGTCGTGTCTCTAAGAATTTCTTCAAATGGGAGCACATCCAGTGTTTCCTGTTGTTGAGGAGCTGCCACCTCTCTGGTAGGCTGTGTAATTCCTTTGCTCAGAGCATTGTCTGTCTTTTCAGCTATCACAACACATATTCAAGGACAGTTCTTATCTGCCAGGCATTGTTACCAGATACAGGATTTTTTTTCAGTATTTCCTGTATAATAAACATTGTATAAACAGTGTATTTTCTTTGTGTCATTCTTTCTATTACTTTTCAGTGCAAGCCTGGTCTCATGTTGGCCTCCTCTTTTTCAGATAAGATGAGTTATGTAAAAATGAAGTAATGTTTGAGTTTAGAGCTTAGTATTGAGTAAGAGATGGACTGCCTAAGAATTYGGTATCTCCCTATTCACAGAAGGTATTGCTTTGTTTTAGACCTTTTGTTCTCATTGCTGGTTTCAAAGAACCCTAATTAAATTTATCTGAAGTGCTTCTTTTTCCTTAAACAAGATCATCAATAAAATTATTGAAAGACTCATGGGAAGCCTTCCTTAAAAATAGCTTAGCTTTAGGCAYCTAATTTTTAGACTCTTAAGACAAAACAGAAGAATCCTTAATCATGAGTCGTTCATAAAGAAAGGACTTTTAAYGGCAGCATTTTCCCTTCCAGCAGTATACATTCTGTGTTTTCACAGGGACTATAGCTCTCCAGAATTCCCCTTGGTAGCATATCTACTTAGCCTTCCTTTAAATCTTCCATGATGTGTTGCTTGACACCCCACTACTCAGATCTTGATTTTCAGCAGGTAATATCACCAAAAAAGAGGAATAATTCCATATGAAGAACCAATTATTTATGACGGGAAAACAAATTGGGGGGGATAGGAGATAGAGAAAAAAAAAAAGTATAATTCAAAACTATTTATCACTTTTTTTGTCACTGATTATAAAGTACTGTGAAGGAGTCAAGTTTTTTAGAAGCTTTCTGCCTCATGTATTTGGAAATGCCGATTACCAGTGCTTGTAATCACAGCATCAGTTCCCAATAACTTCTGGATGACCATGTTATAATATTTCAGTCTAACAGTTGTGAGACTGTTACCAAAGCACAATAAATTACCAAAGCAAAATAAAATCATTGTGGTTTAGTATGAAAAAYGATAGTTCTTTGTTTACATCCATCTGGGATTTATTATTCATTAAAAATGAGGTAAGAGGTAGTGTCGTTCCTTTATATATGAAAATGTCAGGTATGGTTGGTTATGGAAATTGCATTTCTATTTTGGCCAAGAAGTCACACTGAAAGATGACCCATTGAATGAGAGGTTGACAAGACTTCTGGAGTGTAAGGGAAATGATTTAGGGTTGACATGTAGAAAACAAATTGACAGCTGACCCAGCAGTCCACCAGCGGAAGGACTGCAGCASAGTGTTTAATATGCTCAAGAAAGCGTAAATCTTCCAGGAGGCAAGCAGCTGCACTTTGTACCAGATGGAGCCTTTGTATTGTTTTCATATTCAGCTTGAGATACAATGAGCTGTGCTAATTGATTAAACAGCATTACAGCCTCTAATTAAAATGCCTCAGGACGCTAAACCACAGCGACTTAATTTGTACGTGATAAATACCGATCTCGCTATTGTCATATTAGGGATTTTTTCTTCAGGAAGATGAGGTGAAGCTTTCTTGATGGATTACTAATAGCAATCTGTCTGAAATTTTAACTCTGATTTTAACTTTTTTTTTTTTTTTTT
>NW_026623398.1:823191-834363 GCF_030028575.1 Malurus melanocephalus
TTTTTTTTTTTTTTTTTTTTTTTTTGTCCTTGCTGGGACTTTCCTATGAGACTTTTTTGGGGAACGGGAGATCGTCACTGTTTGGAGGATGGGTCCAGAAACCAGATTCGTTTTCACAGACCTGTCCTGTCTTGGGGAAAGCCTCCACAATTTTTTCCAAACTCTTTCAGTCTGGTGACTCCAGCTGGTTTCTGAGCCTTCACTGACACCGTGTGGTAGAGATGGGAACAGCAAGCGTTTTGCTTAAAGCTCTGCTGGAGTCTGGAAAAGGAAAAGAGCCCACGGTGAGATGAAGGAGCTGGGACAGTCTAACAGCCATTAGAAAAACAGTTGCTCTTTGTGAAAGGGGCCCTGCGTATTGCACTTGCAGCAATAACTCTAACTCTGAGTGGTTTTGTAAAATAAAAGCAAAAATGTGGAAAATAATGGGCAGGTAATTAGGTTCCATTAGAGTGCTAGCAGCAGGGAAAATCATGCACAGCAAAAGTATATTTCTGAACTGCTTTTTAAAATTTCTCTCTTTTTTTTTTTTAATTCTAATCCTCTTTTCTTCAATGCCTGTGTTAACACCACTTTCCTCACTTTCTTAGTCCTATTTATAGCTAGGAACATCAAAAGTTGCATGAAAGCTTTGCATATAATGTCAAATTGAGGTTTTATTCAATTATTTTTATCATTTCACAGATTTTTAATAGAGGTCTAAAGAGCTCAGCTTGGGCCACCACTAAACTGGTATCCTGCTAACACTGTGGTATCTCCCAAAGTATTTTGGGAAGGCTGCTGCTGGCCTCATCTCCTGTTTTATAATTTTGAAGTACTGCTTGGTAAAATACTCCCAACTGAGAATTTTTACTACCTTTCTTATCCTTTCATCTCTTCTCCAAAGTAAGTGGAAAGTCACAGCTCTCTGCTATTTCTGTTTGGGTAGGCAGATGGCATTTCCACTCCAGGGAGCTTTCTTTCCCTCGCATGTTACTTGGGGGTTTATATGTGAGCTGAGTGCGTCTCTGTAAAACTGTCTGAGATGAAAATGGGTGATTAAAGGAGTCCAAGTGGAGAGTATATGAAATTCTTTTGTTCTGGCACTTAACTAGCTGCACGATATTCAGAGGCGTAGTTAAACTATTTTTCATGCCTATAAAACAGCAGGTTTTGTGCACAGGCTGGAGAATTTTTCTCAAAGAGCTGCTAGAACAYTATCAATGAAGTTTTTGTCCAAGGCTACTGAATAACCTTGTACTGCAGCAAATTCAGAAAGCCAGACTGGAAGGAATGTATTGAACTAACTTTATGTCATTTAGGACCTCTTTATGTCTTTCAATAATTCTGCCTCATTCWAATAACTTGTAGCAGATCCTCACAGCTTTTTAACCTTGCACTGAGAGAAAACATCGCCAGTTCTTGTGGCAGGTTGAAAACAGTACTGCAAACAGCAAAGGGCAACAAGGGCRGAGAAAGCTGACTTGGTTTTAAAAGACTTCCTCTTCAAAGGCTTTTTTTTTCACAATCTATTTTTTATACATTCATGGAATGAGTTTCTGAGATACTTAATTATTATGTTAGTGTGCAAACTTAAAGCTGATTAGGGTGCTCTTGTACGTACCATAAAAAGAATGGAAAATGTTTTATGCTTCAAAGCAGAGTAGAAGTCAAAAGGGGAAATACACAAATATGGGCAGAAAAATATAAAGTAACAAATTATCTTACATTTCTATGCTTGAAAACTATTGGGCTTTTTCATCGTCCAGGTGCCTACCCCCATGGATTAGAATTCAAAGGAATTCAGGGCTGCTTTCTGTACACTGTCTTTCTGCACACTGCTACACCCTGAGTAACAAGAAGCATAGCTTTTCATATTATTCCGAGGAATAGCAAATACTGAAGTTCATCTAAATTCCATCATTTTTAAGCCAGTRTGATCCCACAGGTTTAGTACAGARCTGGGAATTAGGAGTCCAGGTTTCTCATTCTGTGTCTGATTTACTGTATGGCCTTTCACAAATTCTGTTCTGCACTTCCTTTCTTTGTGTCAAAGATGAAAATGATAATATTTCTCAGATCTCTGGGGTATCACAAGGTTTCGTTTGGTCATACTGATAAACAGCTTTGAACTCAACATGCAGAATGCTAGGAATTGATTTCTGATAYAACTGGCTGCCAGTGAGATTGACCTCATATTTGTCATCCTAATGGATTTGTTTTACCAGAAATAATGTTTGTGTTCAGGTCTTTCCCCAGATGGGCCAGCACTGGAATGGGATTAGGCCTGGTCAAAGACCAAACAAATCTGCTTAAACCTTGCACCTTTAGGATCTGAAATCCATGGCTGAAAATCATGTACTTGTCTGAATTGGGTAAAATGCAGGACTGTTGAAACCATGGCTTGAGAAAAAAGTAGCCAAACTCTGAACTTTTAAAGAAYATTTTATTTAATTTTACCCTGTTGGTAAAAGGAATAAGAAGTGCAGAAAAACATTGTCAACATTAATATCAACTTTTGCCTAAGTAAAAGATAGGACCATACTTTCAATGTGCATTGCACTTAAGAAAGAGAACCAGCCATAAGTAAATGCCCAAATCTACAAATTTTTATAGTTAAGTACTAAAATTAGTGACAGTGAAATGGTTTTTGCATTTTTTYCCCCCAGCATTGCATTTCCAACTGCAAACAACATTCCAGAGGGGCAGCAATGTATTATTTCCCTACAGTTAKGTGCTGCCTCTGCACTATAGACTGTGACTGTCGTGACCCCATGACCATGAGAAAGTTTGGATTAGTTATATTGTAATTATTATGCAATGCTATGGAAATAATTATTTTGGTAGGCACTTTAAATCTTCTAAATGGGAAGAAAATAAAATTAATATTATGCTTCCTTTAAGCCTTTAATTTGTAAGCCTTACTTTTCTGACAACTGAGGCCGCAACTAAGAAAACCTGAAATTCTGAATTCAGGAAGAAAACAATAAAAGAGATGTATCCTGTATTTTCTTCAAAACCATTACAAGAACTTTGAAGAGAGGTTTTCATTTGCATTTATAAGAGGATGAGGATGATTCACATATAGAAAAATTAAATTTATACAAGCTACAGAATCCAGAGCTATCTCTGCAACATATTAAAATATATGAAGAACATATGTTGCATCACAACAGAAGTTTTAGACGAATCTGTATCTTAAAGTTAATAAAATCACCTGATCTTAGAGAAACTGAAGGCCACCTCAGTGGCCTAGTCTCTGTGTCCTAATCTCAATGTCTAAAGATCACCCTCATGAAGTACTGCTATCTCAGCTCCTGCACAGCTCTGTTAAGATCTTGAATGAGTATTCTACCAGTTTTGGTCAGTGCATTCTCACCAGAAAGCTTCAATTTAGTCTGATGATATCCAGAGARCAGCAACAAGGATGGTTGCAGATGTTCTATAAATGACTGAGAGTAAAAGATAAAGAGCTCTGAAGTTCTGAGGTAATATGTAACAAAAGTCCTTACATATGTGAAGCATTGCTGCAGGAAAAAACTTTCTCATTCCRGCCTATGTAAAGAGAAAAAATATTATATAAATAGCAGCAAAATACAAGTACATTAGACATGAGAAGAATTTTTCTTTTTTTTTGTAGATAATTAAACAGTGCAACACATTTAAGAGATGTGTGGTATCTTCAAATATAACAGATATAAAAATGTAAACTTGCCAACAAGTGCTTAGCTGTAGTCTTGCTGTAGTTGTGTTGCTTTTAAGGCTTAAGACAAGATTTGTGGAATGAAGTAATATATTTTACTAGATCAACTGATACGGCTGAAAGATAGGCAGAAGCTTTCAGGCACATCATCCTTCTTCRGATCTAAAGAAGCATCTGATCTCAAGAGCTTATGTGTCTTAACATCTTTGTGTTTTTTTCCAGCTGTTTTAGCTAGTTTAATGACTATAAGAGAGTGGCTTAACTCTGGCAGATTCCATTTTAGATTTGGGCAACCTCTTGAGAACCTTTTAAACTCAATTTTTTAACATTCTCTGATCTGTTTAATATACTTAAATTAAGCATTGTGCTATATCCCGACAGATTAAGGAGACTTTGAATCTTCATCTGGATTTGCATGATGGATGAATAATTGTTTGCAGGGAGACCCTTTGATGTACAATGAATTGCACTCTTGTCTTACAAGAAGTATTGTGGTGTTTTTGGAAAATTTTGTGCATCAGTTTTAAAGATCTTTGGGTCACTGAATTTAAAAATCTCARTAATTCTAAAGCTTTTGATTGCTACCATCAGGGTTTGTGTTCCAAAATCATTTTAAATTTACTTTCTCAGACTTAGTTATGGCTTTTTTAATTTAGTACCTTATGAACTTGKTGTAATAATTTTAAAGGACTGATTTGCCTCATTTCTAAGTCTTTCAGTTTGAAAAAGAGAGACATAAAATATTCAAAACAAGCTTTAAAGGCAAATCTTATAAAGTTCCTGCTGCAYGCTGCTTTTTACCATCATCAAACATGCAACATATTTAATAGAGCAAAAATTACTTTTATTAACTTACTTCAAATCACAGTTACCCAGAAAATTGTCACAAATTACCTGCAGATGCAATAGATATGTTAAATCCAGAAAAAAAAATATATAAAATTGTATTTGTCTTGGTACAGTTTACAGGATTCTGTGTTGTAGCAATTTGGTTTAAGCACCGCACTATCATAAGGAAACAAACTTTTACAAACATAGATGTGTACTGTTGTAGATGAGCCAATGCCTCGAAGGAGACRTGAAGAAAGTTGTGTGAGTAGTTAGTGAAGATAAACTAGCAGAAAAGTAGGATGCTTTGTATATTGGGTTATTTCCCTTGCTGCAGTCTGTGGAAAGCTTTCTTTGTGTAMGAATAATCTCTCTAGATGTACTCTCTTGCTTCCACTTTAAAAGAAAACACATGGTGCTTGCACTGAACTATTCAAATACTCTGTGTTCAACAAAGGACACAAACATTTCCTTAGTTCAACAAAGTCAAGTGTCTCCTTCTTAAAGCATTTYCTGAGTCATTTCCAGCTCACTAACTTGTCTTTCCAAATTCAGTTTGCCTTGCAGTGTGGAAGAATCATCACATGCGGACAGTTACCAACTATTTCATAGTGAATCTTTCTCTGGCTGACATTCTGGTCACCATTACTTGTCTTCCAGCAACTTTGGTTGTGGACATCACAGAAACGTGGTTCTTTGGGCAGACCCTCTGTAAAGTGATTCCCTACTTACAGGTAWTATTTTTCTGTGTTTGTGTACACATKACCCATTATGAAAACCAGAAATAAMAACAGCATCTTCYTATTACTGCTAATCCAATGAATGTCTATGCCTGATAYTGAGTAGCTTTCTCAGAGTACATGCTGAGGCCTGAAATTCCTGCTTGGGAATATGATTATGCTTAATAAAGTCTGGTTTTAATCCATCTGATGATYGGACTTTTGCAAACTACTTTTTAGGACATTTGGCTGATGCTCTTTACTTTTCATGATCTTTTTAATGATTCAGTAGGGATGTAAAGCCATAAAAATGTTTGTAAATAGAAATAAAATTATTAATATTCTCTTTGTGCGCATCTAAACAGCTACACAAGTGTCCAGGACAAAGAATCCAACCTCTGAAGTCAGTCTGGTCTTCTTTTGTGTGTTTACTGATTTTGTGTTCTTCAGAAACAGTCAAAGTATCCAGGTCCACTAGGACTTGTCTGCCTTAAGCAATAATTGCTGCAACTCATTTACCCATGGACTTAACTAGTTTCTAAATAATTTTTTTCAAAATRTTTGACAAATACCTTTTCTAAGAATAGGTGTTCGGATGAACTGACTGGGCAAACTGGAATGACAAGTGCTTTGCTTTGTAGTCRTTATAATTCAGAAGAATTAAGCAGTACTCAGAATGTATGCAGATCATCAGGTCTGRGCCTCCATCACAATTTATATTTTTAGAAGATACCTCTATGGCCAAAGACCCACATTGGCAAGGGCAATAGTTCTCCAGCAGCTATGTCCTCTACTTGAAACAATCAAAGTCACAACCTTTTTTTTTTTTTTTAAACCTCCATTGTAGTGGAAGAAAATCTAAAGTGTGAGTGAAGTGATGACCTAGCATATAGATTAAAACTGAAGGGATAGGTTATTTCCTATACTGAACAAATGGTAAAATRTCTTAGTCTGACTTAAACTGATTGTTGTTGGGGACTTTTTTCATGAGATCCTGCGTTTCATTGTTCTTGTGAAAGAAAGAAAGCAAAATTATAGCACTGACATGCAAATATAACATAGAAACCAAAAAATATTTTTTTCTGCAGAGAAAAAAAAATCTAATTTGCTGTCTGATGTTTTAAAAGGTTTTTTTTCAGGTAAAGTTTTGTAAATTCCCAGTTGAATTAATTTGCTATTTCAAAGTCTGGTTTTGTTAAACCTATGGGGTTTAGTCAGCATCTTAATGTGTGAATTGTCTTGTGGATTCTAATAGGAGTATGGCAGATATCTGTTGTAATTCTGTAAGAAGTGATTTTAAAAGGATACTTTTTTCTGGGAGTCTATTTAACAATTGCAGATGAAGGACTAAATATGTTGAAAATAGAAATAATTTTTTAAAATCTGAGGGAAAAGTACAATAAATAATTTTTGAAACTCTGAGAAAAAACCCTTTTATTTGCATTTTTCCTTTTCTTTAGACAGTTTCAGTTTCTGTGTCTGTCCTAACACTCAGCTGCATTGCTTTGGATCGATGGTATGCAATTTGTCACCCTTTGATGTTTAAAAGCACAGCCAAGCGAGCAAGGAACAGCATTATAATTATCTGGATTGTGTCCTGCATCATAATGATTCCTCAGGCTATTGTTATGGAGTGCAGCAGTGTGTTCCCAGGATTAGCCAATAAAACCACCTTGTTCACAGTGTGTGATGAGCGCTGGGGAGGTGAGTCTGTCATTGACCATACAAGCTGAATTTGTACTGCTATAAAGTAATAAAAATATCAGGAGATCTTAATGTGAAGTGAAGTGGTATGAGCATAACACAAAATGTTCTTAATTATGTAAGCTTTCTTGGAACTATCRTTTTTCAAATTCTGTGAATTTTCTGTGAATTTCTTTTGTGTTGCTGAGACTTAAAGTACATTTTAAATCAAGTTTAAATGAATGAGGCTGTCTTGTGTTGTGACCATGCTAATGCTTCCCAGACGGTCAKCATGTTCCCACCCTTAAGATTCTGTGAGTGATGAACACTGCAGGTTTACCAACACTTCAGTATTTAGCCTTAAGAAGTTCTGTGCAAGAACAGATTTTCTCTTTACCTGATACTTCGCTAATTGCTGGTATTTGACTAGTCTATGGATATCTCCTGGAAGTTCAAGGCAAATTGAATGCCATTGCAGTATTTACAGAGATGTCTTCAATACGGGGTAATGAGTTTGTCTAAAATTTGAAATTTGTCATGGACAAAGTAATYTAAATAGCTTTGTGAATGCAATCAGTTATAAATTAGTCTGCACAAGAAGTGTAACCCTGCCCTTCCAGATTAACTTTGAATGTTCTGAGTCTGAACRCAGCTGTAAAAAGCTGTAAGGATTGCCAGGGAGTAAAGATTTGTATTTTGTCTGGGTTCACAGCAAGTGGTGTGAGCCACCCACCCCAATGGTGAGGGCTCCACTCGGGTGGGCCTTGGCAGAGCTCCAAGGCCAACAGAGCACAGGAGTTACACGCTGTGACTCTGACACTGMATATAATGACCACAGTAATACCATTATTCACACACAGGAGAATAAAGCCAAGTTTGCCAAAACACATAACTGAAAGGTGCCTGTTTAACAGCCTTGAGTCTGGCTAAAACACAATYAGATTCTCTCCCAGAGCTTGTCCCTGCAGAAGATTCCAGTCCTGTGAACAATTATGGTAAAATACAACCGGATCACCTGTACTTCATTATCATGGTAAATTAGCTTAAGCAGCTTAAACTGCTGAGGGCTCTTCCATGTGCTCTTCTGGAAGTTCCTTCCCTGCTAATGGCTTTCACAGGGCCACCAGAGGATTAATGAGAAGACACTGGATATCACATTCCCTGTCCTTTATCTCCTTCATCCCAGTTAGTCCTCTGGGACAAGGCAAGGGAGCAGAGGTGGCCACTTGCTCCCTGGCACTCATTGCTGACAAAGATGTGCTGAAAGTTTGTAGGTTAGAGGARGCCTCTGTTGAACTGTGAGTATTGTACTTGCTGTTTCATTGGAAAGGGCAAATCTGCTCTTTTGTGTCTTTTTTCTTCATCTGTGAAAAAAATTGTATCCCTGTCAGCTGCAGGACACTGCAGTATTTATGTGACTATTTTCTTTCACAGCATTCATTCCAAGTGCAATTCTTGTACACACATTTTGGTGCAGAACTAATTGTTCATGCCCTCATCCATTCAGGGTTCACTCAGCAGCAAAGATTCATTTAATCTCAGCCTAGGAAATTATGTGGTTAATTAATTAGGAATGCAAGAGAGCATTTCATCAGGAAACGTAATCTCAAAATTTCCAGATCTGTATTGACCACTTTTTGATTCCCAATGGGAAAATGTTTCTTTTGAACTACAAAGTCTGTAGTAGGCTTAGAACTATTTTAAAGAATGCCTCTTGTTTAGCTGTGCTGAAGTAGTTGCAGCCCACAGATATGCCTGAGCTGAAGCTCAGTTCATTGCCTGAGCTGTACCAAAAAAACCCAATAAAAACCAACCAAGACAAAATCTTCTCCTGAGGAGGGAATTTGTCTAAATGTAAATCTATTGGTCTTCAGGTTGTGATGTGAACCCTCACTTGAATGTTTRCAGAGATAGAGAGGGATATAATAAAGRCAAGTACTTGTGTATAGAATTAAACTCTTTTTGTGTGTGGCTTCAGAAGGGAAGTGCAAAAAAATRTTATTTATATTGAGCATAAAAAGAATTATGTTCAAAATATGTTGAAAGTTTTTTGAAATGGGAAGTTTTTTCACTGGAAGATAACAATCCTATTTTTATCTTGCTGCCTTTTAAAYGAATTATTCTTCTAATGGCAATGCACAACCATTGCTAGTTATTCTGCTGCTTCATTTCAGATATCCTTAAAAAAACCCCTCCATGCTCTAATAATATCTTATCACAGTAACTTGAGAGAAGCATCTTTATATGCATTAAGTTACAAGTGCATTTCTCAAAATCGTGGAATTGTTTAGTAAATGTAGAGTTAACCATATTCTATCAATGAGGACAAACTATATCTCTCTGTGTATATATATATATATATATATATATATATATGCACACGTCCTTTTCAGACTATAGAGAATAGACTATCATTAAAAAATAGTTTCCATGAAATGCCTAAGGACTCTGAGTTAGGCCGAAGCATAGAACATGCAGTTTTTCTACTGAAAAATAGGGTTTGACATCACAAAGACCCTCAAAAAGAACATAAGAACATGCTAACAAGGCAGCTGTTTGAGTCTTAAAGYCAGGAGAAGAAATAAAGAGCTAATATTTTTAAAGAAAATAATTGCATTTTTGTTGGATTTTGTTTTGTCTTTTTTGACTACACAAATTTAGAGGGTCAAAGAAAGAGCTAATGAGGATGATTTGGAAGGAGAAAGAAATCCATGCAGCTACAAAATAACCTGTATTTATGTTGCACATAATCAAGAGACCCTGAGAAAGTCCYGCAGGAGAGTCAATTTAGAGAAAGGAATTTTATTTAGGTGTTTATTGCTTTGTTTAAAGCTGCATATAATTAATGCTGTCTAAAATTAGAGTACATCTGATAAAATCTTAGCAGAGCATCATGCACACCATATGTCCTAAGGATGTTAAATTGTGAATGTTCAAGACTGGGACTGCAAAAGGTCCCAAAAAAGTTTTAAAGAAACTTTCCAAACTGCTTTGGAAGTCTGTTATAATTCTGGGACCCAAGGCCACTGAAACATGAGGTGCCATGGAGGACTAACTGGAAGCCATGGCCAGGAAGATGTCAGAGATGCCAAAGCAGGAGACAACACTGTACCCTACACAGACTGAGGGCCAGCTGCTGAAGACCCTACAAGTCTGATGAATGTCTGCAGTGAAGCTCTGATCAGCATTGTGATGCTTGGGCTCCCTAATGGTGAACAAATAGTTGCCACCCTGATTAATAACATTTCAAGCATGCTGCTGGAGAGCTGCCAGTGGCTGCAAATGGAGCAGTTCAGCCTAAAACAGGGCTCAATTTCTTTATAATTGCTTCTGGCATTCCTGAATGTAAAATTCATTGCCAGTTCTAGGCAGAGGGTTTTTCATCTTGAGTACTGTCTAATAGCAATATTTTATTTGGGAATGCAGAARGATCCAACATGTGACCTATGCAGGCTCACTTAAGGAGCCAGAGTTGGCCGCAGTTCTATAATAGTCTGTAATTGCTATGTGCTGAATTTGAAGATAAAGTGCCAAAATAAAAGAAATGTATATTAAAATGAGTTCACCATGTGTCCAAGTCAGCTAAGTACATTCTCTTAGAGCTGTTCAAGAAGAGAGTGCTAGCCAAAGTACATTAGCCAGGCCCTTTGCGAATGATAAAAAGAATATGGAGATAATCCTTTCCCAAAACTAAATGGTTGAATGGAAACAAAGGGAAGATTTTATGTTCCATTTCCTCTTAGCCTATTCATACAATAGTACAGAACCACATTGTCTTAATTCTAGAAAAAAAATAGCTGGGAATTGCAGAACTACAAGAAGCTTTATACATCCTGTTTATCAAAGTGTTCAGAATTTAATGAAAAACTCATGGGATATTTTAAGGCATAAAGAAGTCAGAATATCTCTAAAACTAAAATTAAACTTGTTGTTATTGTGAGTTGTTAACTCAAGGTTTCAAGATATAATTTGAATATTAGCTCACYGTAAGTGCTCTGCCATAGGAACATAGTTTGGAAAGCACTCCATTGTGTGGTTGATTGTTCTCTGCTATGGGTACCCACTTCCTAACATCCCTGATTATTAAGATTTATTCTAAACATAAACACTTTGTGTTGCATTGCTTCTCTGTATTGATAACTCCAAAACCTCATAGGTATCCTCCTGAGACTACGGAACCTGGGAACCCTACTGATGCACAATAAACTTGATAGTCTTGTTTTTCCCTATCCTGAAGGAAGCTGTCATGAGCAGCAATTT
>NW_026623398.1:834608-850196 GCF_030028575.1 Malurus melanocephalus
AGAAAGCTTGTTTTAACATACTGATCCTTTTTCATGYGTGGTAATTACACTGTATGAATAAAGCTGAGTAGGAATGCTCATCTGAACCAAATCCAATTCCTATGAAAACCTATTTGCTTTATGTTTTCTTCTCTCTTTTCAGTAGCAGAGCAGCCAGAGGCATGAGAATAGTTATTTTATTCTTAAAGAGGATTTTTAAGAATAAAATAACRAATTCTTAACTCCTGCTAACAATTCTTAACTCCAGCTAAGAATAATCTCCCCTGTTTTGAAGCAACCACAGAAGGCAAAGACACTTTTCTGCTCTTCTGCTTGCCAGTGACAGGTTCAGCCATCCCAGTCAGGCAGGACCACAGACTGATTGATGTTTGAGTTTAAGGAGCCTGGAACTCACTCACTTGATAAATGATTGGTATCCCAAGCCAGCCCTTCCTCCTTCTTGCTGCTATGATTGTCAAAAAGCTTTAAAGCTTTTCTTKGGCTTGAGAAGCTAAACAGAGTCATGCTTCTTAGGGAAAAGTTCTGCAAAGGGCTTTGCCCTGGGTGGAGGAGGGACAGGTTTCCTTTGATGTTTAGCAGCTGCCGCTTTCCAGGTGGCTAAACTTCAAAGGCAAGTGTTAGGATCTTCCTCCAACCTGGTCCTCAGTTCTTTGTAGATAGCTAGGCTCATTTAATGTTTCACTTTACTTGGAATGCTAAATTGGATGTCATAAACTCCAGATGGCCTTTTAAATATGYACCGTGCTACCTGAAAGGGGCCTGGCTGCCGGCAGAGCCCGATGGGGCAGGTGGCACCTCCTCCTGAGCACAAAGAATGTACTTTCWGTTCTGACCCCCTGTGATCCCAGTAAGTCACGTTACTCCGGTTTCTCCTTCATCTCTCCACCTGTGAAGCATGTCAGTGTTTCCCTGGCTATCAGGACTGCTGTGAGGCTGCATTTTCTGGAATGCAAAAGCAATTTTGAGGTCATCAATCAGCACATAATCTCAGGTTAATGCCAGTTATAAACAACCTGCCCCTGCCCCCCCCAGGGACATTGGCAAGAGCTAGTAGCTGCAGCTGTAGTCAGGAGCTCGTAAGATGGTTTGTTACAGAATCTTAGAGCCAGTAAGAAGTCAAACACTGCTCATCTGAATTTTTTGAACCCTGACCCAAACTATCAAATGTCAGTGGCAACATCTTTATTACCTTTGCTGGGAGTGAACTTTGGCTGGATTTTGCTGTGGCAAGTTTCTATCTCCCTGAAGWTTTTCTGGCTGGTGGATCAGCTGGCACTTTCAGGTCCAAGGAGAAGTGTAAGATTATTCAAGTCTGCATTTGAGAGTGAGCCTGGAATTAACATAATGGTGTTCTCTTCCTGACTATGAGAGTTATGGGCCAAATCTTTTATCTCCTTGTCTGATCAAACTCTGAGAGACTGTGGCAGGCAGAGGGACCCCTTCTTTGCTAGGGTCCACAGTCTCAGTCACTTGAACAGTCAGACAATAATTTTAATGCATCAAAGTTTTGGTCTCATGCAACTCTTTCTTTTTATTTTTCTCTTTTTTATTAAATTAAAACAGCAATCAATACAGAATTTTCACTTGCAAATCTTATCATCCTGAAACATTTGGAAATTCTGGAATAAACTTTCCTTCTTTRCTCTAGCCAACATGACATTTTTATGATTATCATGCAATAACTGCTTAYGGGATGCAGTTTGTGTTCTGCTATATATATGTTACTCTCCGAGGCCATTCATAGAAGTTAAGTTGTAATTAATGCCAACAACTGATAGCAGCGAACTACACTTAATGTTACAAAAGAGAGGCAGGTTTTCAGGCACTGCATTTTCTGCTATAAACTGCCGATGGAGCTTAAGATYYRATKTTCTTAAAACACAGTGCACTCACAGAACTTGTAAGATGTTTGTCTGTAAGCAAATAACATTCATAAGTTGTCTTTTGAAAAGGGATATGTGGGCAATTAGAACACAACTGTACCAAACTCATCATTGTTAAAACCGAGTCAAAAACCACCTCTAGGATTTCCTAAGTTTAAAGCACTTGAATGTATTAATTCTATTTTTYAAATGTAATCATAATAATTAATCACTGAGTCTTAATCACATCTATTCTGCTGCCAAAAGTGATTTATGAAATGCCTGTCTCTCCTGCCATCCGTGCCCTGTGTGCTGTAGTTTGCATTTGCACTCWTCATAGGTGGGAGATTGTGTAATTTATTCAGGCATACACAGTAGCCTTTGCAGATTTAACTAAAGGCAGTTACACAGCCTGTTAAATGTGTCAGCAGTGAGGTAGGTTGGATAATTAGTTACCTATTTTCAGATGACAAATCTTTTCAGGTTTAGGTATCTCAACTTTAGATTACAAAATTAATCCATCACAATTTTAACAAAAAGTAAAACTTYTTAAGGCTGCATACGTAAAGTAATAAAATGATAAGAAATCAATAATGGGATATAGGAGATCTTTCRGATAAAAGCATGTTTCTAATAGAATGTACCTAGAAGGGATTAAAAAAACAATATTGACCATAATGTTGTTGGGTACATCTTCCATTAAATCCTATTATGTTGAAAAATACTTGCATATCTATATGAATGCCTTTTCTWAAGGTGATTTTGAAATGTATATATATTTAAATGCACTTTTCCTGTTTGAATTCTCTTTCCAGCTGAGGTTTACCCCAAAATGTATCACACATGCTTCTTTCTGGTGACATACATGGCACCGCTGTGTCTCATGGTGTTGGCCTATTTGCAAATATTCCGGAAGCTGTGGTGTCGCCAGGTAAGTCACTTAGCACTGGCTCTATTCCTTGCTCCTGCAACTTTGTGCAAATTCCCATGTACAACCTTTTTCTCTATAAACTCTGTGCTGTCACTCAGGACTTGGATTGTTACATCCATGCTGGTTTACAGTCACCTTGGATAAGCACTGAGATGTACTGAAAAATCATAATTAAACACCTTGCTTGTGTCTTTCTCTGTGAGAAAGARTGCAAAAGGCAACAGAAAAATTGATTATAGGTAGAAGAAAAATCTCCCCCACCGTATCTGAAATGCTTACCAAAATATCTTATGTGACCTTATTTATAGTGTTAAAATCTGCTACAGCAGTCAAAATCTAAGATTGACCTTTTCCTTTTGTTACTTTTATTTTAATTTTTTTTTTTTCTCAAGTTGACAACAGGTCCAATCTGAACAAAAATAAACTAGAAGGTCCAGCTATCAGAACTGGGAGACTGTAATTACCTGATGTGAAGCTSGCTGTTATCAGTCATTTTTGATGTGGATTATGTCAATTAATTGACACAATTTCTAATGGGAACATCAGTTTTTTCAAGTTTCAAATTAAAAATAAAGGAAAGAAAACAGGAATACTAAACAAAACCAGCAAACAAACCCACCAAGCAGGCAAACAGACAAAGAACATTTGAATTTAAGTGGCAAAAAGTGCATAGATTTTCAGGAATCTTTAAAAATCACTTTGTGGGTGTGAACTGTAATTTGTCATGCACCAGTCTGTGGTGATCTCTGCTGTCTTCTGCTTTGTCCGGGATTTATCTGTATCTGTAGTCCACCACCAACTGCCCTGTCAATCTGTAAAAGACAATAAACTCATCCTGTTGGAGAAATGAGGCAAGATATTCCCTCTCAAGTGGCTCTAGCAGTGGTTCAGATTTCCATCAACATATGGGCATGAACTATTTCTCTCTCACCATCCAAATTTGAGGCTGTCCTGGGTAGGGGATAATCAGGAACATAAGGAAGTTCAAATCGATCCATCAGAGAAATCACAAGTTAGACTTTAGATATCTAAATATAAATACGATAAAATTAAAAATCAAATTTTGTACTGACAGAATGTATGTCTTGCAAGTAACTCATATACAAGAAATACCAAGTCCACTTTAAGGCATTTTGTTATAATCCACAAGTCATAGCAGCAATTATTGTCACTTCTAATCAGATGAGGTTAAACCAGAATTACTGTTTATTGTGCCTGTCAGCTTTAAATTATTATTTTTGCTTTTAATTTCTTAGATTGATAAGATAATGTAGCAAGATAGCTTGGAGATAAAACTTGACCTTTATAGTTTGAGGGGATTTCTCACCAGAACAAAGGATTTCTTGTTTAGTTTTGTAGTTAAGTTCAGTCTAACATAGCTCTTACGTGCTCTGCCTTGCTTAATCAGTCCTATATCACCCAATGGCTTTATCACCATATTCTTTCTTAACCTTCTCTTCTATACCTTCTTCACAATCTGCCTACTCTCTTGAGCTCTTAATTAAGTTCATGCAAAGCAGTTGTCCTTAACCTACGCACAGCTTGAAAATGCCGGCTCAGATTCAGAGCAGAAGCTGAATGACTGAAAACCAACCTCTTTTTGAGTTCCCCTGCTTCCACTCCCCAGTTGTTTTAGCTGGTCTATTTGTTCTTCAAATGTTTTGTCTCCCTATTCATCTTGCATTCTGACAAGGTTAGGATGATCCTTTATWTTTCAGTGGCAAAGAGAGACAATCTACTGCAGGCTTAGTGCTATCAGTGGTGCCAAATTACAGCTTCTCTCCACCTGGCGTGGATGATGTCACTGTGTATGAGGGGCTGCACGAAGTGAAATTGAAACCTCTGCACATCTATTGTCAACTCTGACTTGGCTGCAGGCATCAGGCACCTTTCTAAGTGCAGCAGGTGTGCTSTAATCAGTCATGTAGCACAAATGAATGCAGTGCTTTTTTTTTTTGGTAAGAGTTTCAATTAAGAAATCATGCTGTTTACCAGAAGTTTAGTTAAATGCAGTGATCCTATTGCAAGGTACAGTGAGTCTTTCAGATGTATGTGATAGAAAAACATTACAAACAGTAGATGCTTTCTATCCTGTACACTTTTTCTAAAGGTTCTTTTTAAAAATGTAATGTGTTGTGAATGAAAATTTTCAGATGAAAATTAGAAGATGGATTTACAAGTTATTGTTTTCATACTTGGCTCTTAAAATTTCTGATTGTGTATTTCAAGCAGATCTTTGAATTAATGATTCACCTTCCTAAAGGCAAAAACAATAATGAAAAAATATTAGAAATTTTGAGAAGTTTGTTTTAATTATTAGCAARGAAGCAGTGATTTAGAAGTCTATGTTCTCTGTGGATCTTAAGTAGATTAAAAACAACTCCTGAACAAATAGAACTGAATGGACTTATGATGGAAATGTTGATACACAATTTGTGTTATCAAGTTCCAAGAATGCTTCAATTTACTGATGTCCAAATGCATTGACACTAAGGCCCACTTGTGTTAATAACTGGGAACTCTATCTATTCTCAGTTTAGTAGTTGAAATATACCCTTCCAATCTTTGCAAGCTGAGAGATTTCAGAGATTTTCTTTAGTTATRAACTCCTTGATAACTATCTGAGGGGATAGAGAAAACGTGCATAAGTAACTCTAAATTTTAGACTCGGTTGGACCCAGCTAACAGGCTTTTCCTAAAACATTGGAATCATAAAAATGCTCCAAAATTATCTCTATGAMTGACTCATTATCAAAAAGCAATTATGTGCATTATGCTCCCATGTGTATACTTGTGTACACTTGTAYATACATAACCATAGAATCATAGAAACATTTATCTTGAAAAACACCATTAAGATCATTGAATCCAACCRCAGACCTAACAGTGCCAAGTTCACCCCTAAACCATGTCCCTAACTGACACACCTACTTATCTTTCAAATACCTCCGGGAATGGTGACACAACCACTTACCTGGGCAGCCTGTTCCAAGGCTTGACAACCCGTTCTGTGGAGAAGWTTTTGCTTATATCYAATCTAAACCTCCCTTGGCACAACTTGAGACCATTTTCTCCCATTCTATCACTTCTCTGCTACACCCTAGAGCTAAATAGGGTAAATTCCTTGCAGGAGAACAGACCTGCAATTATGAAGCTGATAACTGCTGATTTCAGCTGAATGAGTGGGAACCCACAGTGAAAGGGCAAGGGGCTGGGTTGGTTTAAGTCCATAGATACATTAATAAAAACAAAGTGTTATAACTTAGCCCTTATTTTGCTTAATTGATTTCCTGTTTGTTAAAAAGCAACTTTGCCAATATGTTCCAGTAGCTGTAAATTACGTTTCATGGTGCACATAAATGCTGAACTAAGGGCTTGTCTGTGCAAGGAAAATATTCACAGACAAAAGAAACCCCCAACAAATAAATAAATAAACCAAAACCAAAAACCACATCAAAAAAAACCCCAAACCCACCAAACCCCCAACTAGCTTTTCTAGAACAATTCTGAATGTGCATACTTTTTAACTTAWTTTTATTTTTCTGAAATAAATATCAAAAATTTCATCCTTTTTCTGGTCAGTTTATGTGGATAAGCCCTATTTTTTTAAAAAAAAGTTACAATAGACAATGTGAATTTTCCAGATACTTCTGAACATGAAATGTTTCACACGAAACCCCACACAATTGTACTACACATAAATAAAACTRTATTTCTAGCCAAAAGGTTTTCACACTGTATGACACTGAAAACACTATAAATGTAATTGCAACAGAGTTCTCTGAGAAAGAGACTCCAACTTGCCATCTGCAAACTTCTACGTTTGGCTGCCGGCAGGAAGTAATTTAGAAGAACTGAAGCAAAATTGTTTTACTTGGCTTCTCTTATGTGAGGGCACGGAAAACAAAAACCAATTTTTTTTTACTAGCRTGGTGCTATATATACTCATTACAACATGTCTTTGACTAATCTAACTCTTCCTGTGTCTTGGCACTTTTCCATTATTTCCCTCAGTTTGGAAGAACTTTGCAGAGATATCCACACTTCAGCTGTGRTTTCTTTCACTACTTCATTGTCATCCAGGTTGCATGTAAGGAAGTTTTATGGCACTTAAAGCTATGCAGGTTTTAAAATCCTTGTTTTCCAATACAGAAAAACTGTTTGGTATCTTATAAAAGCAACATATTAATGGGAAAAAAACTACTCTGCTATACAACAAAACATTTAATGTAGAACTTTGTAGCAACGTGATTGCAGCAATAGGGTTGGTAATTTTGGTATTCTGAAGACACAAGCAAAGCAAGGTATCTGGGAAGTAAAATTTGAGTACATCAGTTGATATCTCTGTATAAGACACAATCTTTTATGCAGTCCCTCTAGCGTGTCTGAAATTCGGTTTGTTTCTTGCRGGAACATAAATTAATTTAATTTTAAAATCCTTTTCATCCCTGTGAGCTTGCCTTCTGCATGTCAACATGTCTATTTTTCTTGTTATATCTAGATACAAAACCAGTTTTTAAAAATGTTTTTCAAAATGCCCCTTATTTTGTCACCCTTAGATCCCAGGAACTTCTTCTGTTGTTCAGAAGAAATGGAAGCCTCAGCAGCCTTCAGCACAGCCCCGAGGGCTGGGACAATCAACAAAGTCAAGGATTAGCGCTGTGGCAGCTGAAATWAAACAGATTCGTGCAAGAAGGAAAACAGCACGTATGCTAATGGTTGTCCTTCTGGTTTTTGCACTTTGCTATCTACCAATTAGCATCCTYAATGTCTTGAAAAGGTAAAGTTTATCCCAAAATATAAACACTTGGCAAAGCTTTCTGTCTTAAAATAATCCTCTGCTACAAGGTTCCTTTTATTCTGGCAGATGSTTTTGGAGGATAAGCTTATTTATTATATGATAAAGAAGTGTAAATTAAGAATACAATTGCAAGAAAATATTATATAGAACCCATACATAGTACTTAAACTAAAGGCCAGATTGTAGAACCCTTWTTAGCAAGATCTTCCTCATGAAAATGATCTAGGCTATCTCCTCATTAAACCTTGCCATTTACACGGGATTACAGCTTGTTTGCTGTAAATGCACCCATGCAAGTGCAGTCACCTAAAGCAGCAGCTGAAGGCTAGCAGCAGAGAGTGTGCCTTGGCTGTGAGGACTCTGAAATGTTGGGTGCAAACCTAAGCCCCTCATGTACAATTTTGAGGACTTAGGCTAACCCTTCCGGTGGTCCTATGAAGCTTTATTTTCTTTTTTTATCATTTTCTGTCTGTTCATTTGGTACACAGTTGTGTACACTCTTGGTTTTTGTACTGTGCCTGACAGACTGAGCTTCRTTTCACCTCATGTATCCTCTGGAATATCAATAAATAACGACATATAGCAGAAGATTTGAATATCCTAAAAAAATAACAAGCTTGTTATTGGTGCTTTTTTAATTGAGATGTTTTTGGGACATTTTAGTTTTAAGGGATGGTTTCAAGGTTTAGATACGTCCCTCTCAATTATGACCCTTTCCTGAGGCCTAATTTAAATGCTTTTCACTCTCAGGTCTCTTCATAGGAAATGTACAGGGAAAASCACTTCCAGAACATAGTTCAGGCCRCCTACAACCTGAAACAGGAAATAYACAGTCTGTCTCAACAGCAATAGCAGAGTAGGCCCAGAGTTAGATTTTCATGGTGGAAGTAATGCATCAGGAGTTTGGGAAATGTAAGTTTCCCTGGAGGACAGAAGCTGCTATGGCAACCTCAGGTTTGGGGCTGGTTCAGTGCCTTTTCAGTTCCGAGAGAACTGGAGGGTGGGCCTAGAGCCAGGAACTTCAGTGACATGAGTACATCAAAAGCAACTTTTCCTGTCTTTTCTTGGCTCATCTGACATCAGATGACTTTGRTTACTTGGCAGAAAAGTTGTGCATCTTCACCACAGCAAATTCTCTTGTTACACTAAACAACCGAGACAGGAAGCTGAGGGTTGGGGAGAGGATTTCATTCTCTCAAGAGAGTACTGCTGAATCAGCTTTTCTGTGGTACTGCAAATAGGTCATCAGAGATAAAATTAGGCTAGAATTGGTAATTTCTTTTTATATGAATTCTAATTTTGCCATCTTTCAGGTTTGCTTCTCTCTTTCTGTAGGGTTTTGGGGATGTTTAATCATGCTGATGACAGAGAAACTGTATACGCCTGGTTCACATTCTCACACTGGCTTGTGTATGCAAACAGTGCAGCCAATCCTATTATTTATAACTTCCTCAGTGGTAAGTTGCAGTTACCTAGAATTCAAGTTTAATGTGTAATTTGAATGTAATGAGCCATAGCAAAGATTAATGACTGTGCAACATCAGCTCAGCTCCTCCAGTGGGAGCCACATCTTCCTCCTAGAAGAAGTTGCCTGAAGTATCCCATTACCTTCAGGCTACCYATAAGTAACCTAGACAGGGCCAGGGCTCGAGTCCAAGTGCTTGAGTTTGTGTCTCCAAGACATTAATGTGGTAGAGAAGTTCCTGGCATGACTTTGATCTGAAACAATTACCATTCTYCTAAACACCCCCTGGATGCTCTCTGGGAGCTAGCACAGTGCAGRGGCTGTCCCCAGCTGGCATGTTGTATGCAGGAATTGGGGTTTGGAGGCTGGGAGTCTTTATCAGTATTTGCATGACCATGTTGTTCCAGCTAGGTTCAACTTCAAAGAACCAGCCAGGATTCTGTTTACTTACCAGTATAGATTTGTCTTRGTTTGTATTTGTGTCATTTGCCTTGGAGAGCAGAATCAAGTGGTAAWATTGCACCTAAATACAGGGATGCAAAGCTCTATTGATCCTCACTATGTTGGCCCACTGTAGTTTTTTTTTTTGTGGTGTGTAGTACAAGGATGACCAGCAAAATTTCCTCTGAGCCCCAAAAGCTTGGGACTGTCAAACTTTTTGAATCCTCTTTTAAAATGTATTAATGATGAAGCACAAATTAACCATGTTCACTCATTTCACATCGAGTAAGGATTCAATAATTTAAGCTTATGTTTGCTCAGTTGTTTTTTTTTAATTACATATGTAATTAATCAAGAGACTATCTATGACGTGATTTCATTAATCATTCTAGTTTGTCCATTCTGYCTAGCCAAGAATAATTCAGTCTTCACACCACACCTAGCATATCTTCTTAGAAAGGTTATCTTTTTTCTGTCTTTCTCCAAAGTGATTAAACTGTGATTTATTACTTCTACATTAAAAGAACATCTAGGTGATTTGCATGAATTTTACYTTAGATAACTTCTTTATATCCTAATCGATAAAGTTTGATGAAATACAATTTTTTTAGTACAATTTTTTTCATTTTTGTGGTTGACAGGGAAATTTAGAGAAGAATTCAAAGCAGCATTTTCCTGTTGCATCTTCGGCCTTCGCAGCCATCACGACGAACGGTTCACCAGAGGCCGCGCCAGTACGGAGAGTCGGAAATCCTTGACCACCCAGATCAGCAATTTTGATAACATTTCAAAACTTTCAGAACACGTTGTATTGACCAACATAAACACAATTCCATCAAATGGTATTGCATCTATTACCCACTGTTAGTATACTGGTCCCTCTGCCTTTTGATCCCATGGAMGTAAATTCTAATTGTGCATGCAACAACACTGGGATCTAAGCACAAAGGGAGAAGGGTGTTTGAAATTAAGAACTGACTGTAAGAAAAGTAAATTAAAATAAATATTTTATAGAATATGCCATAACTTTTATTATATATTGCTGAAAGAAAATTTCATCACATTTATTTCAAAAGTTGTGTTGCAGATGGGGAGCGAGTAAAGTGATCACATTTTATACAAATATTTTCTTTGGATCCCTACTTCTTTTAGCCTCCTAAGCAAATAAAGAACAAGTACCTGAAAGTATGAAAATAATTTTCCCTATAATTGGAATGTGTTTATAGACAGCTATATTCTACTCTGATCTAATTATCTGAAGTTGTRGTATATTTTATAACAAATATTTTAACCAAAATTGGACGTACAGATTGAACTACTTGAATGTCTTTTACTGTTCCAAATCATCTGCTTAGCATRCATTCTGATGTGAGTTATGCTGATCAAATAAGAAATCCACTGTTGTTCATTTTCCAAAATTTTCTGCTCTCTTTCTTGTTGGGTAGTTTRTTGCACGTGTTCAGGAACATTTGGGAAGCCACTTTTCACTTACTGTAGRGGAATGGAGTTTTTGGCCTGAATTCAGTATTGCCATTCCGTTATGTACAGCACAAGCAAAGTTACAGCTATGAAACCCACATGACAGCATAGCTGTAACTATGTTTTACCCTTTGTCTTTCATTTATCATCATTCTCTTCTCTCTGTCCTCTGCTCATGGCAGGGGAGTTGGACTAGATAGTCTTTAAATGTCTCTTCCAACTCAAACTATTGATGATTCCATGACTGACTCGTACACAGAAAACTGTGGCACTCCTCTGGCCATAGAAACATGTGGATAAGGAATCACATGACAATTGACTAAATACTGCATATTAATAATTAGTAGAACACATGAAAATGTTGGAAAGTAAATAAATCAAAATCTATGCATCAGRAATGCCCTTAGTCTTCCATCAAGAAGCTTTCACTTAGAAACATTTTCTGGAACACCATTTATGAGTGGCTGACATTCACATTTATGAATAGATTATCACCTGCATAGTGTCCAGAAAGTGATAATCAGAGAGTGAWTAAATTGTGATTGAAATCAGTCAGCCCCCTTATACAACGATCTTAAAATCTTTTTTATGTCTACAGATATCCCAGCTGTGCTCAGCCCGTTGAAATCAGCGGAACTGCATCTCCACATACCAGGGATGAACATGACTTCAAATATAGATGAAGCCGTGAGSGTTTCTGCAGAACACACCGCCAAAACAGAGAATGCAGAGTGGGACAAATTTGTCCCTAGCATAACTAAACTTACCTCGATGGAGTTACAGCAAGGATGACTTTGGCTCAAAACACTACAACTACCAGAGAGTGGCACATGCATTTAGCTGTGGTACAGACTACAACTGGACAAAGGGATTCCTTCAAAATAACTGCCTATCCTATTTCTTCTCAGTCTTACAGAAACCTACTTACCTCAGTATGAGCTAAAGAACATGTCTTTACAAGTGTTTTTAAAGATTGGATTGTATCATACTTTGTAAATATTGTAGATATTTATTTTTATATATTTTAGATGCTGTGAAATGTTCTAAAATGTATCATATAAAGAAATCTAAGTATTTGAAAGAAGTCTCAAACATCATTTATTTATATGCTCTTTCTATGAATGAGTGACTAATGTACAAGGAATGCTTACTTATGCACTAGTGATATTCTGGCATTACTTTGCACTTCTTTTTCTGCAAATCCACCTGTAGTAAGTTCTATGTTTATTATGGAGCTTTCACTTCAGATTGATTTGGGGCGAGTCCACATTAGTTTTCTAAGAACAGATATGCTTCTAAGACATGAATCCAAAGTGCTGAAAGTCTCACATTTTCATAACATTACACTAAACAGCCTTTTTTTTCCTTCAGTTTTGAGTGCCTAAAAAGTAACAATTTAAATAAAACTTAATGTGATTCTTTAAGGTGCTATAGGCTCAAAATTCCTTCTCAGGCCACTAGGAATAACAAGTGTCAGCACTCCTGAAGGACAGAACATTTTAACTGTGGTAGCTCCTTTTAGTCTGTAATACCTGTGAGTGTTGCTCCAGATCTCTGAAAATCTTTAAAATAGAGAACATTAGTTGTTCTTCTTTCTATGACTGTTCTCTTGACTGCCATGTAATACTAAAGATACAATCAATTAACAAATTTATATATCCATTTATGGGACAATCTCTCTGACCTGGGGCTTCCTACCATGTTTTATATTTTTCTTCTTCAAGGATGAAGACGATGCATCACTGGAGACTTAGTCTTCTGGAGGAATGAAATCTACTGGTTAGGAGAAGGCTGATCCATCAGAACCTGAGATCAAATTTCCCTGTGGCACTATTTTTGCATTTCAGTCCGGATTTTTTCAAAAGAAAAGGGAAGATGAGAGGGAGGACTTTTTTCATTAAAAARGATTTGGCATAGAAAGAAGACAGTCTCACACATACAAATGTTTCTAAAATGCTAATCATAAATAGAACAGGTRTTATTTGATTAACTTTTGTAAATATTTTCTAGGGTTTCCTTTGACCTAATATCATGCAATGTACTATCAGTCATGGCAACTATAGTTTTATGAAGTGCTTCATCACTTTATGCTTTAGCCTTTCCCAAGAGCTGTTTTACTTGGCATCGTTGCAATTACTCCTAATTTACAATGGTGTTAAGTGAGAGAAAAGAATTTGCATTCACTTGTATATTAAAGTTTTCTATTAAAAGAGAAAAAGAATACTTTTTTTTTATTAAAAAGGAATAAAGAAAAATATCTAAATGGGCAGTATGTTTAAATATAAAATAAAATAATAGGAATTTTAATATTCCTATGTGTAAGCTTAATTTTTAAGTATAGCTATTATGTCAATGTAATTTCAAGAAATTATTTTGCTTTGTCTCTTCTAAGAAAAGAAAATCCAAATAACTGTGGAAAGCACAGAAGGATTTGATTTCATAGCTGTTGCAATTCCTTTCCCATTAGAAGGCTATTTTTGCTCTTGAACCACAGAAAATGCAGAATTCTTATACAGTGTGGAAAAAGATATACTTTTTTCTATATAATTTGAAATGATTGAACAAACAGCTGCTCAATTAAAACATTATGGCTAAGGAAAAATGGAATTTGTAAAGTCCCCTAAGTTTTTCTTTTGTTTAGATGTAAGCAAATAAATAATGAAAAAAAAATTAAAAGTAGTATATTAACCCAGCTGCAAAACAAGTATCAGTAATCATTTACTTGAGACATAAAATATCTCAGCCCATGGTTGAAAAATRTCAGTCATACCCACATTTGGCAAGGCTATATTTTTATTTCAGAAAATGTATTTTTAACTTTTCCTTGAAGACAGAGAAAGAATGTAGAAAGTAATGGTTATTTCAGAAAACTTGGACTGCATTAAAGAGGAGTATGCACACTTTTCAAACATAAAAGGTCACGAGTCACTGTGGAAGGCCTGCAGGATTATTACACCTTGTCAAGTGTGTTGTCCAAACTCCTGTGAGATGGACAGAGAGGTAAAAGGTACAGTATTCCTAACCTAGGCCAGCAAACAAAGAACTAAAATATCAGTGTTAGTGATGCTCATGGAAAAATCCTCTGTAGCGTCTTTCTAAAGAGGGGGTGAATACCACCCACCAACACAATTTGTCTTCTTTTTGCTGCTGCCTTAAYATCAGGGGGATAAATCGTGTTAGCCAAGTTAGTTCTGAGGCAGGAGCATCCCTAAAGGTCAGGAGCAGTTTTTGGAGTCTGCAGGTCTTCTGTGCCATGATAGAAAGGAAGGTTCTGGCCTTAAATTTGTCTTTGTAGGAGAAAATATATCTTTTGTTCTATTTTATGTCTTTTCTTATTTTCACCTAGATCTCCAAAATTAAAATATTCCAACATTTCTAGGAATTTCTTTTAACCACAACTTTAACTTAGCAGTACTTTTTATGTGGAGAAGATAAATAAAAGATGAGACATTCATTAGCAAATGATTCTGGGTTTTCTCTGGACAGTTTTTATTGAGTAAATAGCATATCTTTCAGACACAAATGATACAATCAGATGATAGAGAAGATTAAAATTCTAAGGACAGCTAGAGAGTACAAACTCATTTTTTGCTGGGGACTGTAGTTATCAGGCTAAATATTGGAAAAATATGGTTAACGGGATAAATATTTGGTTATTTTTATGAAAAGATTTTTCATTTAAAAATAAATATTTTTTGCTGAAAATATTCCAATGCTTTCATTTCTTTAGTTTTACAGATTTTGAGAAATACCTTTTTTAATAAAAATAATCACGGGGACAAAACCCAACAGTGAGTAGTAGCCAATAACAGAGAGAAATAGCTGTGAGAAGAGAGGGTGTGATGAATGAACMTTTCTTAAATAGTGTATAAATATTGAAAATTACCTAAAAGCTGAGCCTTAACTTGATTTTGTTACCTCTAGCTGCTTTTCTATTCYAATATTTCCACTACTGAAATGGAGAGAAATGGAGAAATGGGGTTCTCATGCCATTGTTTGTGTTTGTCCACAGCAGCAATAAACACAGAGTTTAAATCCCAACATATTTGTTCCTGCAGATATAAATTGTAGTGCCACCATCATTCTGGTGCTTTGTATCTCAACATATTTCACCATCTTGGAGGTCTGATATCCTGACCTGTTTCTCCTTTGCTGTTGTCACTGTAGTGATAAGCTTGTGCCTGCAGTCACAATAAAGGCAAGATAATATCTCCCTGCCTCCGCCTCCAAAAAAGCAATGTTTTTCTTTTTCTTCTGAACTACATATAGAGAACCATCTCATTCATTTTGATATTATCAAAACTGGGTTATTAACCTGGAGAGTGCTTTAGAGGAGGGAGAATACACCAAACATTCGTTTAGCTCAGCCCTCACTGTATGATGTATCATAACTTATTGCTGCATGTTACAATGGTTTAAGGTGAAGGCAAATTTAGCTTTCCAACCTAAACTTTGCCACTGAAAATTGTTTTCATCTCTATGACTGTTCCTTCCTGACAATAAGGTTTTTCTGTGGCAGTTGGACATTTTAGGTGAAGTAATATATTATTTATTGGGCAATTAAAAAAACCCCACAACAAATATTTAGTAATTTTGTCACTAAGAGCTA
>NW_026623398.1:850220-921885 GCF_030028575.1 Malurus melanocephalus
ATTTTCCCTGAGCTAAGAAAAAAAMCGCAAAATCTGGATTTTAGGTCAAGTGATTTCAACCACTATATYTGTCACTATGATAAGCAAGCTGGAAATTTTGTGACATCTTTTTGTTTGAGGCATTTAAGGACCAAATACAGTTTAAAATGTTCTGTATGGGATAGGCATTTATGAAAACAAGATTCATGTGTAGTATAGAGAAATCAATAGGGATCTGTTGCTTCCTCCTCCTTCCACTGCAAAAGAGCACMCACTGAAGCCAGCAGGTGTAAGATTGCATCCTTCATGGTTGGTTGCTTCGTTGTTAAGTACCAAGGCAGCTGCTGACTTTTGAATGGAAAACTGGCTTTTATGTGTTTTAGTGAAACACCTGAAATTTTAATCATAGTCCAGTCTGGGTCTAGATTAGATATTAATTATTTGTTCCCCTGGTCTGCTCTCCAACAGCAAATATTCCATAGGACTTCTCTCTCCTTAACGGATCAAGATAATGTCTACATCTGAGAGGAAAAGCAATCCACTTCTAAAATGTATTGAAAAGTGCTGACTGAGGATGATCGGAATAGCAACAGGCATTTTTCAAAGAGTTTGTAGGCAGCAGCTAGAGAGCTACTCTGTTAGTTTCTCTGGAGATCGAGTGAGAACTAAATGCAGAGGGAATGCGAGATCCCGTGGAAAATGCCGAAGAGCCACTTCTCATGTCCGGCAGTCCGACTTGGCGATTGGTGGCCAGAGAAGAGATGTAAACCAAGGGTGTAACAGGGCCAGCAAAGGCCGCTCACGGGGCGGGAAGCTTTATTCCCCGCTGCTGGAAAGAGATGGGCACAGGCACAGGCAGAGGGAGAGGCAGAGGCACAGACAGAGATGGGCACAGGCACAGGCAGAGGGAGAGGCAGAGGCACAGACAGAGGTGGGCACAGGCACAGGCAGAGGGAGAGGCAGAGGCACAGACAGAGGTGGGCACAGGCAGAGGCAGAGGGAGAGGGAGAGGCAGAGGTGGGCACAGGCACAGGCACAGGCACCATTCACACGGACGGTGCCAGCCCTGCCCCGTGAGGCGGGCACAGCCACAGGCACAGGCACAGGCACAGGCACAGGCACAGGCACAGGCACCACTCGCACGGACGGTGCCGGCCCTGCCCCATGAGGCGGGCACAGGCACAGTCACAGGCACAGGCACAGGCACAGGCACCACTCGCACGGGCGGTGCCAGCCCTGCCCCGTGAGGCGGGCGGGGCTCAGGCCGCTGTCCCCCGGCCGGTGCTGAAGGGGCGGCGCCGCTCCGGCACCTGAGGCCCCGCCGAGCGCGGAGCGCAGCGCCCGSGGCCGCCATGGCCGCGCTCCTGGGCAGCGGTAAGTGCGGCGGGCCGGGGGCTGTGCCGGGACCCCGCCTCGCCCCGAGCCTCCCGGCACTCCCGGCCTCACGGCTCCTTCTCCCCAGAGGCTCCGGGCGGGGCGCAGGTGCCGGGCGGGGTTGGCAGCGGCGGCTCCGGGAGCGCTCTGCAGCAGGGCTGGGGCAGGGCTGGGGCAGGGCTGGGGCAGGAGTGGGACCGGCCAGGACAGGACACCCCCGCTGGGACTCCTGTCTGAGTGAACAGACACTTGTTTGCTGGCTGGGGAGCGCTGGGTGCTGGCAGGGCTGCACAGAGGGCTGCTGGCACTGCCTTGGGTTTGAGAGGAGGAAAAGGGAAAATCAACAAAGCTACGGAAGGATTTGGTGCAGGAGAATACAATGAGACAAGTGTGTTTTAGCTTCTTTTTATTCTCCTTTYCTGCTCTCTGCATACTGTATACATGCTGCTTCTGTTTTTAACACCCCGCTGCTCTAAACTTTTATTCCTGCGTTAAAAGTATTCTGTAGGTAGTTCTGCCCCAGGCTTTGTTAGAATAAAGTTGTCATTTATTGATTTTCAACTCTATTGGAAGTATTCAGCTGTAGTTTTCCATTTTGCCTTTGGAGCTAGTAATCTCACTGTTCTTGCCAKTGGATAGAAATACAGTTTGGCTTCCCAATATTAATTATTATTTATTTACATTATTTTAGGATTGCAGAATTGGGAAATGTAATTCCTCCATTCCTCAGTTCCCAATCTGCAAACTGAAGGTGCTAGAATATTCCTTTTTAATCTCCTTTTCACTCTAGACACCAAATTCTACAAAGAACAGAGAATTTTCACTTACCCAGTGAACYGGTAGACACTTGCATAAAAATACAGGCATCCATAGAAATTTAAGCTTATGTGTCCTCGTGTAACAGAGGACCCCTCTAAAAGTTTTAGCTACAAACTAACTCTTAGATGCCCTGAACTCTTCGGAGCAGAAGTCACTTAGTATTCCAAACAGTAGAATAAATAACTGAAGTAAAAGACTGAAGTAATRCCTGTCAATTTAAGAAATTGTATAAGCTACAGTGCCCTGGATTCTAAAATCATATAGTACAGTTTGTTTCATGCAGGCTTCTGGCAGCATACCCGCCTCTGTACTGCTGAGAGAACAAAGACCCATCTGTAATATGTCATTAGACCTAAAGAAGCCCTTTCTTATGCTGAATTGCCTTCAAACATAGATTATGCTCTTCAGCTCTTTATTTTTGCAAAAAAATATCTCCTCGTTTTTTGTGGGCAGTTTTCAGGTAGATTCAAAATAAGTAACAGTGTGAAATACTCCTTAAAAAGTATCAGGAAGGCTGCACATTCAGCCCTGTTTTGACTGTCTCAGCCACAGGTCCTTGGAAACTGTCTGAAAATGAAGAAGACAACACAGTCTATGGGCTGTGAATCCTAGCCAGATGAGTAAATCTTCTGTTGTGTTAGTACCTACAAAACAGATAAATGGTCATCCAGAAAAATACCTTTTCTTAATAAGTTTGGGGGTTAATAAGTTTTTATTGTTTTTATATATGTAGTGATTTATATATATATATATAGTGATTTTCACCTGTAAGGTATTTGGCAATTTTTTTTCTCTGCCATCTGAATAAATAGTGAATATTTTCACAATAAGAAAGACTTTTTGGAGACAGTCCCAGAACTGAAATGTTGTCATAATGAACCAAGATCATCCCTATGGATAGAGCCAGCTGCACATTTCTCGATGTTCAAGAGGTCAGAGCTGTTTCTATCCATGTGTCTCCAAGGCTGATGTACAGACACAACCTAAAAGTGCTTCAGGCTGGAACTCACTCAAATCACCACCAGCCCTGCACAGACCTGAGAGCTGCCTGGAATATGCACAACTGAGGAAGGATTAGCACCAGCTGTTCTAAGCACATGTGGCCTCTCCTTTGTCTCACAGGCACACTAGATGCTGTTGCACCTGTCAATATAAAGTATTAAATGTTATTTCATATTTATTGACACGCATCCAGAAAGCGTTCCCTACAGCAGCACTATTATATCACTGATAAACAATTTCCAGAAGGGATGGCATCACATCTAAACATCAGTGGCTCTTCAAGATTTTCAAGAGGGATAATTTCTTATTCYGAAATATATCATTGGAAAAAATGAATTTCTTTGGAAAGGATCTGGACAAGTCCTCAAGCAATATTTCTTGCCTCTTGCACATGATCTTAAGGGATTAAACAATGCTTGAAAGTTGAACAAAGTTCAAATTTCATGTGAATTTACCTGAACTTGAGGGGAGGAAGAAAAGATATTTTGTCTGGGAAATGCTCTGCCCTTCAACAGCTAAGGAAAACACTCACATCAGGTGTTCAGTGGGTAGTTTGATAAGRCCTGAAATCAGTGACTGAAACTTAATTTTATAGAAAATAAAGACACATTATTAAAAATTAGCAGTTATCTTACCATGGGAATGTTAATAAAAGAGTAAAACCCCAGCTGATTTATCTTTTCTTAGCAAGGTAATTTAATTTTCTACTGATAAGTCTCAGGCAGTGCTGCTTTAAAATTGTGTACCTTGAAACCTCCAGAACTTTTTTTTTATGCAATTAACAGGTTCAATGCACTCAGGAAAGCAGATAAAGACATAAATGTTGCTTTCAAGAAATGATGCATATATGAAGTAAAAACAGAGAAGGTGAAGAATACTGTGTTTATTTCTAAAATATAATCATGTGTATTMTCTAACAGTTGTGTAGCTGTCAAATCTCTCTTTCACATCGTCTATTCATAGGAATTACTGTATAGTCTAGCTTGGTGAGATTTCCTGCTAAGAAAGTGCTGTTTCCTCTAAATTTTTTACTGTCTTCCTTTCTGGAATTTATTATGGATCTTAGAACTGCAGCAATTTCTGTATATCTATGCAATGATGTAATATATAGCTATGGTTGATGTTGTAATACTSGGGTAAAACCAATGCAAAATATGCTGCACTGCAACTTCGAACATTCAAATTTAATATTCCAATTGCAAAACTGAGGAAAAGTTTTTTTTCTGCTAAAAATTAACTTGATGGCAAACTTGAATCTACAGAGAAACTGTAGAAAATTATATTTTTTTAAATCTGTGTGTAAAGCAAAAACATCAGTACAATATCTACTGCATTAAATAGTCATTATATTCTGTTTTTACAGTGTTGTTCATTTACTTCACATGTATATCAACTGTCCAGACTACTGACTGTCTGCATTTGAGGGAGCAATGCATAAATGCTGCAAATGGATGTGAGAGTGTCTGGAATGTGGTTGAAGATGCCTGCAATATTTCAGGTAACTCTGTACACAGTTTTATTTTGAATTGTTGTATGTTTCCATTTTTATAGCTTATTGCAATATTGCTGTGGTAACTAAATGAAGTYGGTGAGATTTTGAAGAGGAAAATTATGGGAAAAGACAGTCAGCTTCTGAAATCCTTTACAATGGCCAATGCTGCTTTTAGTAACCAACACACTGTCTCTTCAAGGAAGTAATAAATGAAATTTGTGCACTATGAACAAAGTCAGAGCCTGAACCAGCTTAAGAAGCTGAATTCAGCAGAAATGAGGCTCTTGCAGGAKCCTGTTAAATAAAGCCAACGTGCAACTGGAAAAGAAGTTCCAACCTTGTTTTATATAATTTGGAGGAGTTGATCTGTCCCCTCCCTGGCAGTGTTCAAGGCCAGGCTGGATGGGGCTCTGAGCCACCTGCTCTGGTGGRAGGTGTCCCTGCACATGGCAGAGGSGTTGGATCTCGATGTTCTTGAGGGTCCCTTCCAACCTAATCCATTCTATGGTTCCATAATCTCACACAATACCCAAACCAATGTAGTAGTTCTTAGAATAATGTTTAAAAATTGTACTAGAACAAGAAGAAGATAAAGAGTACTTCAAAGAAAATTTTATTGTAAGAAGGCACACTGTATTTTTCTGTCAATAGTACTAACAGGTCACAGTGATTCACTTGCAGGGATGACGGTATGATAAAGTGCAGATTATGACATGACTAATCCTCCTTGAATTGCTAAACAGATTCTCACATAAATGAAGGCTGAAAATTAGTGTCTGCCTATTTTCCTTGCACTTCCAGCACTTGGTGCTTCATTTCCAAATAATCCATGTTTTAAGTAGGGAAAGACCAGGTATTATAAGTTTGACCTGAAACTCACCCTAATATCTGTGGTTTTTCAACTGAAAATGTTCCTTTGTCTGAAGGTCTGTTGTCTTCTTGAACAAATCTTGGGTGCCTTTCACCACCTCTTTCTTTAAATCCCTCCAAGATCTTGCTGTTAAATGCTGAGAATCCACTTTCCAGCCACTGTGAATACGGAAAGGAGAAGAGTGGCACTGTAGTCTGGGAGTGCCATTAAACCAAGCTAGTAATGGCACTTTTGATAGAGGTGTCAAGGGCTTTGATCTGCCACTACATCATTGGTAGCAAATGATAAGGGCCAGGGATTATTTTCTTGAGTTTACCTTTACCCATCATGGGACAATATGCAGTGGTGAATCAGAGGTACCTACCATGGAAATCTCCCTCCTTCTATAATAATGTTATTTGAACAGAACAAGMCGTGTTGTGCTGCCATCATCTGTTCTGAGCCTCAGCTGTAGTGGAGTTGATAAAGTAAATGTCCCTCTGTTTTGAGGGGGAAAAGTGAATGTCCCTCTGTCCTGATGTCAGGACCCAGTCTGACCTGTGGGGAAGCCAGGCAGCAGAAGTTGYTTGGCTTCATGGTCRATAAGSCATTGCTGAAACATTTACCTGCAGYGTGARCTACCTGAAWGAATRCCTCTGTCTGATCTSTTGCATKCATTTGGTGTCMCAAATATACCAAGTCACAAAGCAATATTTCAAATAATTAGAGCAGAAAGTTCTCTGAGGGGTCTTTCTTAGTGTGTCCTTTTTCAGATACTTATCTACTTTGCATAAAATTACTGAATACTTTTAAGAAGAGATGGAGCAAATGAAAAATACATGAAACAGTTACAACCAACCCCAAAGCGACTGGGCTTCAGTCCATGTTCTATTGATCTGTTAAATATTTTATGTGAAGTGAAACAGTTTCAGAAGATATCGCTGCTCTTTGGAAAAAAAGTATTGGAATATGCAGTAATTTGTGGCTCAAGTGACCTAAAGAGGAGTTCTCTAGAACAAAATCAGAACAAGCTGAATTTGCTTCTCTCACATCATTCACAAAGACATTAGCACCAAGGCTACCTGCCATAAAGATCAATATTTGTGCTGCAGCCTATTAACCTTGATACCCTCCAGCCAGATGAAGTGGGCCAGCATGATTACTTCTTTGGTACCCCTTTGGAAGTACTGCTTTGTCCCATAATATGATATTTCTGTCTCTCATCATCCTATGTACTTATTCACTATTATTAATTATCCTGGTAACTGGGCCAGAGAAACCTTCCAAAAAAGATTATTCTTGTGATTGCTTGTTTGGTTTTGCATGTATGTGTTTCCTTAGGATAATRGCTTTTGGCAAGGACTCTCCAGCATTGCAGAGCACTCAGATATTGTGTTGGGTCTAGGACAAATTATACTAAATGTGCTTATTAGGAACCATGATCCCAGAGCATGTAAATGCAGTCAGACAGCTGATGGTGCCTTTCAGACAGCCCACAGAACAGTGACAGAAAATCTACAGCAGCAGCATCAGTAAGAATAACATTGTACTGCCTGTCATGTGCAAGTCTAGAAGCTTCGTGGATGAGCTGCAGGGATGGAAAAGGTACTTTGAGCACAAACACATTATTTGGGGGCAATAGACAACAGGGTAAATATTTGGGTTTTTAGCTTCTTTATGCAAAGTCTAACTAAAAATTATGATTACACTCCTTCTTTGGGGTAYGAGTTCAAAACTCAGTCCCTCAGACTGCAGTGCAGCCTCAAAGTTAAATGAGTGCATTATCAAGACAATCTTTTGCTCTTTGGAGCAGGTCTGGGAACATTCTCCAAATGACTGYCCAAGTCACTACTTTTCCTGTCAAATTTTCCTTCACTGCTTCCCCACTCCTACAGCAGCATTTCCAGAGTCTCAGTTTACAGTCTTCTGAGTCCAATCCTTCTCCCATTTCTGGGAGAAATATGGAGAAAAGGAAAAATAGGGTGTGAAAATGTCTATGATTCATCTTCCAGGCCAGGATAGAAAATATGAAAATATTAAATTTTCATGAAATAAGATTTTTCATTTTGGAAATATCAAAAGAGTTTCAGCGCTGCAGAATGAGGATTTTAAGGTTTGGGCTTTTATTGGGTTTTTTTGGTTGGATTGTTTTCCTTCTTTTATTTCACTGAAAAAAAAAAGAGACATTTCTAAGCTCTGATTAACCAGAAGTCTAAACTTTCTTAATTTTTCTGAATGGGAAACAACTGTGTTCAAAAGAGAAAAACAACTCAGATCACTTCAATTTTAAGGAATGACATATTGAATTRGATTTGGATTAGTTTACTTTTCTTAGAAGAAGAGAATCGTTGAGGTTGGAAGGATGTCTGGAGATCTATCCAGACTGTGGTCTCACCAGTGCTAGAGAGGAAAACCCCAGACTTTCCCCTGTAGTCTTCAAATTCAGTTCCCACTGAGATGACTGAAGAGCTGACAAAGCAAAAACAGAGATTATCACTCTGGGAGTGTCAGCTTCTACTCTGTCATGTGTCTATCTGTGGTCTTGTGTACATGAATTATGTACCTATAAATAAATCAAATTATGAATAATGGCTGCCAAACGTTAGGTCAAGAGAGATTTTTTTTTTCTAAATGCCTTGGAAGCATATGTATAAGATAAAATATATTGCCTAGAACTAATCCCTGTTAAAATARCAATAATTGAAAACCAGTAATAAAATATTTTCTGCTGTTCATCACAGCTGAATCAATACCATGTACAAACAGACYGATACTGATAATAGGTTTCTACACAGTTTTCGAGAAGTCAGGCAAGGGAGCCCCATAAATCTGGTGTTCTTCCGGATTCTGTCTCTTCCCTTTATATGTTCATAGCCCCACAACCAACCCCCCACCCTCAGCTGTGAGGTGCTCACAGCACATGGGGCCACTGAACACAGCCCCTGACTCCTGGCCATGAATTATCAGTGTCATCAGCACAGGTGAGCTGAGGGGCTGGGGTGCTGCATAAAATATTCTGGGATTTGGGGGGTTTATTCTTCTGGTTCTACTTACCTCTACCCTTGAAGTGTACTCTGGACCTTGARGAAGGCAGTCATAAATTTTGTGAATTAGCTAATTTTTACACAAGCCCCTCCTGATCTTCGCTGCTCTTTTTATACYGCTGGAATATGTTCTCCTGAAATTCTTTTATTATTCCTTACTTAGTTGATAAAATACACTGTCACTACAGTTCCTGGCAAAGAATCCCTCTCTGGCTTCTCTGTAGGCCCCTTCAGATCCTGGAAGGTTGCTGTGAGATTTCCACACAACCTTCTCTTCTCCAGGCTGAACAGCCCCAACTTTCTCAGCCTGTCCTTGTAGGGGACGTGCTCCAGTCCTCTTATCAAATTCATGGCCTTTGTCTGGASTTGCTCCCACARTTCCATGTCCTTCTGATGCTGGGGAGAGAGCTGGATGCAGCACTGCAGGTTGGAGTCTCATGAGAGCAGAGCAGAGGAGTAGAATCACTGCTGACCACACTGCTTTTGGTGCAGCCCAGGGCACATTCAGGGCTGTGAGCACTCACTGTTGGCTCATGATGGGATTTTCATCAACTTCACACCCAAATCTTGCTCCTCGGGCTGTTCCCAATCCCTTCTCTGCCCAACCTGTAGGATTGCCTTAYCCAGGTGCAGGACCTCGCACTTTGCTTCATTGAACATCACAAGGTTTGCCCTGGCTCGCTGCTAAAGCGTGTCAAGGTCCCTCTGGTGCCATCCCTTCCCTCCAATGTTCCAGCTGCACYRCACAGCTTGGTGTCATCAGCAAATTTGTTGGGGATGCACACAATCTCACTATCATAACCATAGTAATAAAATTCTTCAAAAAACTTGTGGCTCATAAAGTAGAAGGCTGATTTACCTTTGTACCATGAACAAGTACATGTTCTTTATTTTCACTACACACACAAGGAAAACATGTCCTGACATCCTGTGTGTCTTTGTCATCGAGTCCAAGTGCACAGGCAAACAACAGGCTTGAAACTGGGCCAGCAAACTAAGGCATCTGCACATTTTTTTTTAATGTTAACTTCTCCCTCATTTTAATTATAAAATACCTGAGAATCAGACTATTATTCTTAGGCTACTTTAAATTTTTTGCCCTTCTCAAACTTAGTCAGGGAAGCTGTTCTACAGGGTAGCAGTTCAAGAAAATATCCAAATGGCATTTGTAGGCTCACACCATCCTCTCATGGGTGAGAGAATCTGACCCAGTGCTGACATCTCAGCGTGGGGTTATCATCACCATTATCATGGGGCTGGGGCTGCCCTCTGTGTCCCCTCTCTCACCCCCTTACGTGGCAGTCCCTCAGCCTTCACTCTGTGTTTCTGTCCCTGTACCAGGCACCTCATTTCTATCCAGGACCAASAAAAGTTTCTCAGTTCAGGATGTGCCCCTTCCACTCCTGGGCACATTTTTAGCTTGSTCTCAGTGCCTTACCTGCCTAAAATACAAGGCATGAGTTTAAGGTTTTAAGTACTTCGTAAATAAGAGCAGATATTCTGGCAATGGATCAGATYAAATAAAAGAGGGTAATTTTGTATCCACAAGCTTATTATATTACTTTGAATATTATTTAAAATTTGCAAAATATGACAAACTGTCTTCTCTTGGCAAAGCATGTTATTTTTGTGCTTCAATTGAATTGTTTTATGTAACCATATCCCTTAAGCGTTCATAAACATTAATGAAATTTTAATTTTAATGGTGAGTTCTAGATAATAAATGCAAGGCAGAAGACACTGTTGGATGTAATAGAATAATCCAGGTCCTGGCTGACAAATACCCAGAATTTAGAAACTGTGTCTGCACTACAGACGATATCTGTAGCATCACAACTTTGCTTGGGAAACAGTGCAGCATTGATAAAGGTAACTAAACATAACGTTTTAATTATGAAATTGTGTAACTACCATTTTAAGTACATTCWTCTTCAAATATACAATTTTCTTTGCATATTTCTCAAGTCTGATAAATGCCCCCAAAAATTAGTTTTGTGTTTTCTATGATATTCACACTCCAGCATGCTTATAAAAAACAAAAGCAATAAAATGCATGTGAGAAATTCAGATGGTTTCTAAAGATCTTGTTGAATCCACGGGAAAGAAAGAGTGAAAGCAAAATGTATAATGAGGGCTACTCATTGTCCACGGAGGTGTGAGAGCCACTGGCTGAAGGCTGTGTATATGGAGAGACACATCCAGCACCTTACGAGTGAATGAATGGGGATGCACAGAGGGGCAGTTGTGTCACACGGTGCTGCAGAGGACTGTCACTACCTCTAGGAGAGGGTACGGGATGTGGGAAACAATCACCACCTTCATAAAGCTGTGTATAATATATATAGTGCATCTTAAAATTTCTATTGTAATCAATGGGCCCATCTCACCTCAATTTAGTTTTTATTTCTCTGAGAACTCTTACCCCTGCAGAAAACCTATCTCTAATTGAGAATTACTTGGTACATGAAGAAATTGCAGTTTCTGGTCCAATGTCTCCTGGCATAATGGTTAGCAAAGCTGACACAGGAGAGGTAAAATGAGCCAGTGAATGAAAGTCTGCAAAGGGAGTTTCAAAGCTGGYTCCTGGCACTGATCCATCACACCCTGCTGGCATCAAAAGGCATTCACCTTATCATACTAGAATATGTGGCCTTATTGCAGAGGAAATAACATCCTGATCTGTTATTCCTTGCCCCAAACGAGATGTATGGTTACCTGAAACCTAATGTTGGTGTCATTGGAACAGTTGCTTTTGCTTCTAGCAAAATGAACTATTTATATAATTTTTGCCAAATGAGATTACATTTCTCACCAGTATAGAAAAAAATTTGGATGGATTTACACTAGTGTTGAGTTTGCCAACAGAGGATAGCATATGGTGTTGGTAGGCACTTTGAGGAGTAATTCTCCCTAACCTCAATTATTATTTTATGTAATGAATCAACCATCTTCTGGAATTGTCATTMTCTCTTTAAAAATTTGCTTAAGGTGGTAATCCACGATATTTCCAAACTGTGGRTGGTTAAAATTATGTGAAATTAATGCAGTAATTTATGTAAGGATTTTCCAGTAGTTTTTAGTGAGGATTTTGTACTACTGCTTTGCTGCTGAAATCTKAGAATGGACTACACTATACAGTTAACAGCATACAATAAGCATGAGGAAGATTCATTAGTCTGTAAGACTGAAATTATTCCGTGTTTGCACACAGCTCAGAATTGAACTAGGTTTGTTTCATTCATTCTAACGCACTTAGACACAATTACCCTTTCCCTGAGATTTTGTGCTGACCTGWGATGATGCTCCATCTTCCGTGTGATTTACAACTCTATTTGTACCTATTTCTGCAGAGTATTTGGAACCTTTCTCAAGGTCAGGCGCTGAACTGAGTATTAGGCAGCAMAGAAACTCCAAAGACCGAAGGAGCTCTGGAGAATTAGAGCCCGACTGCAGCCTTGCGAAGCAGCGCTGCCGAGAGGAGCCGCGCTGCTCTGCCGCCTACAGGAGCTTCCAGCGGGCGTGCCMGGCAGCAAACTGCAGGTTCCCCGTGCCTGGAGAGTGTTTGTTAGCCTGGAAAGAACTGAGGAAAACAGCCCTGGGGCAGTGCACGTGCTCAGAGCCCCTGCAGATGAAGTGCATTAAAATATGGAAGGGGATATTTAACAACCCCTGTTTGCAATACTCTCTGGAGAGCCAAGCCTCAGCAGCTAGTGAAAATGATGACGACCATGATGACTATAATGGTGATGTTGATGGTGAGAAAAATGTGGCCATTGACACAGATTTGTGCTATTCCAGCAGTYTGAATGCTTTCATACATAACAGTAGTGACCACAGTCTGTGAAAAAGGTTTCCTTTCCCAATTTAACTCTGAAAATGAGATCATTTTAGGCAGTTAATTTATAAATTCACAATCTGACAGAAAATGAAGGCTGAGTGCAAATACGTTGTCCTTCAATATGTTAACCTGATATAACCTGATTCAAATCAGTCCTTTTTAGTTTTCACTATGCATAGAAACAGTATAAGAACAATAAAAATATTTTTCTAATAGCAAGAATTGTCTGCTTGCTTTGACTTTAGGCCATGACAAACAGTTACTTGAACTTGAAAACTGGACTGCTAATAAATACATGAAGGCCAATGGCTTTTATTTATTCACAAGAAATCTGACTTTATAATGCACTGAGAAGCTCTAAAAAAACTCTTCTTGACTTCATAGGATCTATAATGATGTAAAAATTGTTAGCAGCAACCTCTGATAAACTGTGCTTTGACTCCAGATCTTATGAATATATGTAATAGTGGGTTTAGAATTTCTTAATGGGTTCTATTTGGTCAAACCAAATTGTTAYATTCTTGTTTATTTTTACAACTGGCACTATGCCAGAAAGACACCCAATACTTTAAAGTTTAAAAGCTATATTTATTCATCACTTATTATTTATTACTTATGCCTGTATCTGTGTCTTTTTCTTCTAGATAATATTAACACAGAAACAAAATTACAGTGGGGTTTTTCTACTCTCTTCAAACAAGGTAAGACTGAATTTACTTATGGATCCTGATAAATAATTTTAGCTCTGCTTTTAGACASTGTACAACATATTTTAGATTAAAACTAATACTTTTCATTCAAATAATGAGCAGGGGGGTTAATAGACCCAACATATTTTCAGTTAAGATACTGGGCAGAGAAGAATCAAAAAATATCAGGTAACAATCATGATTCTGTTAAATTTACAAAAGCAAATCCCATAAACATTTAAGGGTCAGAATTTTCTAGATATTTTTGGAAGGTTTATTTCACAGTCTAGGAAATATCTAAACTGATGCTAAAAACACAAAAATGCCATTCATATTCTCCTCTTCATTACTTATTACATAGCCTAGCATAAGACTGCACACTGGAGATTTCAGCAGTTTTGGGAGGGTTGCTTGTGAGGGCCAAGCTGTGGAAGAGAGAATTATGAAGGTTACTCAATAGGCTTAAAGGAAACAATGCTGGAAGAGCTGGGTAGAGTTTTGGGAGTCAAGCTTAGTTTGCTGGGAATGTTGTAGAYAGGCTGCCTACCAGTCATCACTTGAGAAAAAATTTCTTGTGATTTCATTTTTTAAAACTGTTACTCTTTTTAGGGTACACAGCAAACAGGAGCTGTTTGGATGTGAACAGGGAGTGTGTTGAAGATGAAGTATGTAACAAACAGTTGTCYCTGTACCTTAAAGTTTGCTCAGTAAATAAGAAGTGCAACATGGAAGAATGTCAAGCAGCCATAAGGTTTTTCTATCGAAACATGCCTTCTGAAGTTGCCCAAATGATGATATTTTGTGATTGCATCCAGCACGATGAGTCTTGCTACAGAGCCAAAGAACTTCTCCATGGCAAGCCCTGTGCAGTTACTGTAGTTTCACCCCCATCATGTCTGAATGTAATCCACATGTGTGAAGAGAATGAATTGTGCAGGTGAGTAGAAGAAATATCTTGCCCAGTAAGCTGCTCTTGAATAATGATTTGGTCAAACCATTTTTATATGTACTTTTTATATCTTGTCCATAACAAAATTATTTCCTGTGCTGTGTTTGACATCTTCACAGATGTTTGCATCAACTGTGGTAATTCCAGAAGTAATTCCACAAGTAAACTGAAATGATTAATTTTCAGGAAGGTCTGGGATCTAATGTGGCTTTTCTTCTGCCTGTATCATGACACTTGACACCATTTTTGCTTGACAAACTATGCCATTGCATATTTTCATTACCACTGTCTTCAGATAACACCTGCCTGTCTGCACCTTTGCCCTCTAGCAGTTTGCCCAAGTTGTGCAGCAGCCCAGAGATGTTTGTTTGGTTAAAGTAATTACCATTTGAGGGCAGAGTCTGACCCTTTGTACCCAACAGCCATGCAACCAACTTGGCCTGTTCAGAAAACTTGTGTCTTATTCTGTTCATTTCAAGGATATCTGCAAAAAGTCTGCAAAAAGCTGGCCTGAAACATGCATAGATCACCAAACTCATAAAGGATAAAGCCCTTCCAAAACTTCATTTTATTTTTATAAAACATGCAACAGGATTGCCCATATTTGTAGTTCAACTTAATTGCCACCCTTTATGAATGGTCAATTGGSCCACTTTGGTTTTCAGCCTAGTCACCTTATGAACTGGACCTGAATTTTGCCTCAAATGTGTGCTCAAATTAAACTTCAATCAACAAACCAGGAGGCCAAGAGATGATTTTGGTTTTGTGCAGATTATTCAGATTATTCATGTCAGTGAGAATGGTCAAAGATCTGGGCTACAAATGTATATCCATACATGTACAGTCRTGTAATATCATAATTGAAAATTTCTAAATTCCCCATGACTTTGGGAACATTAATGTTTCCTGGCATTAAGTGCATATAATTAAAATTATTCTGTGAATTATGGCTAGTCACATCCATAAATCAGGAGGTGAATAAAAAATAATTCCATTAGAAGAGAGATGGCATCTGCTTTGAAACATTTGCTTGTGTAATGAAAAAACATTTGCAAAAATTTTCTAGCCAGTGTTGCAGCAGTCCATGCTTTTCCATGTGACATGCTTGTAGCTACCCCACAATATCAACATCAATTAATAACCTAATTCTGTGCTTCAGAAAAAAAGTTTTAGTGCCCTAATATACAATATAAAAGACTTTACCTTTATCATACCCTCACATTTAACATAATAAATTAGTTTTTATTAAATATATACATTTTAATTGATTTATAATGGATATTTTCTTTTGTCATATACAGTGCATTGAAGGCCAATTTCATTCTATCCAGCAAATAAACTGAAATAAGTTGGGGGAATTGATCACGGAAACAATTCTTCATGTAATTTATTTCTGCTGTCAATTTATCTTTAAGTTTAACTGAATTACTTCTACTTTTTTCCAAACCTTGGACATTTTGTATTTTGTTATCATTTGGGAGGCCAAGGGGTTGACATTGGATATAGGTTATTTAATGTAAAACAAGTTCAATGTTTATTCTTCCTTCACACTGCTCAAAAACTGATCCATAGAAYAGCAGCTGGTGTGGTTTCTTGTGGTGACTGGTCGAATTGCCAGTCTGAGTATCTGAGACTGTTGGAATTCACATTGTTTTTTGCTGGATTCTGGGAAAATCTCCCAAAATCTCAAAATTTTCCAAAACCAGAGAAGACTTTATGCCGCCTGTCACTGAATATTGGGATTTTTAAGGCTTAAATGGTACCTTGGAAATATGCTCTCTTTTAGTGGTGTTCCTTATGTCTATTCTTAAAGTGTCTTTGCATACGGTTTTTTTTTTCCTCTTTTTTTCTCCCCATACCAGGAAAAAATACACAACTTTTCGGTCAAAGTGTTGGAGACACGTGACAARAAAATGTTACAATGATGAAGGTTGTCTTGAAACTTTAATCAAGGATGACATTCCCTGCTCTGCCAACGCCGATTGCAAAGCAGCGTACATCAGCAACTGGGGCACGGTGCTGCACACGGAGTGCACCTGCCACGATTTGCCTCCCCTGGAGCAGCCCTTGTGTGAGCTCTTCCATCACATACTACACAGCAAATCCTGCTTCAGTGACTTACGTGAGTAACGTGCAGCTTTACAGAATAATTAGTTTTAAAGAGTATTAAGATATAGTAATCTTTACTATATCTTTGCTAGCACTGGTTTCAGCAAGATCTATAGCTGTGGGTTTTTCAAAATCAAAATCCAAATTCCTCATRCCATGTTCCTCATCTGGTTTGGGAAGAATTTATAATAGTAATAAACCAATGAAGCTGACTTCATGTCTCATTACTTGAATTTTCTGAAATATAAAGAAAAAATAATTTCTGCGGTCTGTATTAATATGCAGATTAGAAAAGTCCAAAGTCTTTGTGTCATTGGCTTAATGTTGTACTTTGGTACACTGTTTTTACAAATAATATGAAGTAGAATTTTGTTTTTCTTACTTTTCTTCTTGGAGGCTAAATATTAGTGAAACTTACACTAGCAATAAACTTCATTCCACAGAAAATAGCTTCATTTATTTAAAGGAGGCTTTAKGATTTGGTCTTCAGTAAAAACACCTGATGAAATTCAGATGAAATGCAGGTACTTTCTCAGAACCAGTAAGGTGCTTTATCAGCTGCTTATTTTTTCAAAAATATACATGTCCTTGCCAAGTCTTTGGTTAAGAGAATTGTTAATGCAATAAATGGCAATATGGGAGCAAATATTAATGTTTTAGTCTCAATCTGGAATGTGCCTTCAAAGCAAAGCTCTTGTTTGTCCCCACGTAATGTGTCATGGGTCACATCACAGGGTGGTTCCTGGACTCCTGCAGTATAAAACTGAACCTGAAGGTTCATCTGCAGCCTCTGCAGTGCTCCAGCTACATCCAGACATCTGGTCCATCAAACAGATCAAAGTATCCTCTTCTCCTCAATTCTCTGATCTATCCCACCAACTATTTTCCTRTGTAAATGCTCTTAGGATTTGTTACTCACTAAGGCATCATGTCTTATTCCAGTTATCTTCTACATGTGTATTCTACAATTATATATATTCTTAAACTAGCTTGGGAGAGGTAACACTATCTGGAGATTTCAATGAAAAGAAATGGCTCTTCATAGTTTTATCTGACTATTTTGAAAATATGTTTGGATTGCATGCATGCATTGAATGAAATATCTGCTTTTGTGGTTCTAGCAACAAAAATGGTACCACTGACAAGGGTGTAATTTTTTTTTTCATGTCCCTCAAAGGTTACCCAAAAAATAAAATCAAGTTGCTGAAACACTACTCCTAGTTTAGTTAATCATTACTCAAATCCATACTCCAAGAAAATAYTAAAAATCATATAACAACTCCCCTGGAAAAGTGACAACGTAATACAGATTTGAGAGTTCTAGCAATGATTTTGCTGATGAATATTATTTACTTGTTTGTTTTACAGCTGAATGTAACAGTCCAAATGAGTGAACACGTCATTATGTTAGTTATTTCTTAACCTATAAAGSAAAAAGATGATCCTCATGTCTGAATAATCAAATAATTGCTGACGATCTTTTGCCATTCCCTGAAGCAGAGTCAGGATAAAGTGGATTGGGKTTTTTTTTGATTGAAACTTCCCTAACCTAATTGGGACTGAAGAACAGAAGCTTATGTTGCTTGTGTGGTACAATTTCCTGGCAGTTAGGCAAAAAGAATTTGGGGGGTTCAGAGCTTTTGGTTGATCATTACCTGCTCTACAGAACATTTGCAAGTCATTGTTAATCTTGCTTTTTTTTTTCTTTTTCTGTATGTCTAGTTGTAATGCAGCTAAACTCATGATGATGATGATTGTGGGTTTTATTCCAAGGCACGTTTTYAATGCCATTCTCTGCATGGCAATTCAGAGGTGTGCAGTGATTACTCTGTTGCAGCCCCCACCCATCCCCTTCCTCTGAATCATTCCTTTGRCCTGGTGGTGATCTTTGGCTGACATTCACTCTTACAGTGACAATGATTGTTGACACTGAAACCTTTCTGAACAGGCAAATACCCACGTTTTGGCCATGGACCTTTGCCTCTAGAACTGGTGTGACCAGACCCACAAGTAGTGTTTACACCATCTTATCCTCCTCCTCTTGCATGGCACTGCCTTTGCTATAAGTGTTTGCTCTTGAGGCTGTGCTCCCAGGGTTACATTTGCTGCAGCCTCGGTAAAAAGCAAGAGCTGTGACTGATTGGCTGCTGTATGAAGCAGAAACACAATGTGGATCATTGCCAGTGTAGGAGCAGTGTCTCGACAGGAATAAGCAAAAATGCCAGTGAGAGAAAGCAAAAATTTAAGTTTCCAAAATATTTTAACTATGGCTTGTACTTTTGGATCTCACAGAACAAAACCAAACTACAGSTAGGTTTAGTCCATTGTTATTTGGAAAATGTTCCAGGCTGCAAATKTGAGCCTTTCTTATGTTTTCATTATGAAGAGGAATACAAATTTCTTGGCTTGCCATTCATGTGAGTAACCAGGCATCCTTGTATGGTTTAGCCTCCTGCTCTGTAAATTATACTATTAAGTAAACCTTCTGATTTTCATTTCAACAGAAGATATATATTTTCAGATTTATTCATGAAATTATTCCCACTAAAAGAACAGACCTTTGTGAAAAAAATTGTTGGGGTCTAGCAATGCAGTCRGAGAATAAGCTCTGTCTTACTCCAGACTATTACCCCTTTCTCATCACTTTTATATTGGTTTGGTGGACCCAATTCTTTGGTGGGCCTATTTTTGAAACAGTTTATGTGAAAAGAGCATTTAAGCTGTTTTGTGGCAGAGAATATTTTCAAAATRTGCTTGTCACCCATGAGAAAAACTAAAGGGGCGGTTTAACTGAGATTGAAAATGAGGAACTGTTATGTACTCATTCAATTTGTTCATCAAKTATCAGTAAACAGTATTTTAAACCAGCTCCCTTTATAAATTCTGTGGCTGTTAGCAAAATATCAAACAATATTTACTTACTATTTTAAAGTAATATTTTGAACAGATATTTTCTTTCCAATATTCAGGTCAAATTTCTCTTCAGAAGAAGGGTTTTTACTGGATGAATACAAAAATGCCAGGAGAAARGGTTTCTGGACCACAGCTCCATTCTTCTGCGATTAATGGTGAGTTTGGGCAAATCACTTCATGATTTTCCACATTACTCTTGAAATACCCCTCAGGTGTGATAGAAAAGACCAAAGCTGGGTCTCTTGGGTGGKTTCAGGCACTGTGGAGGAGGAGCTTGACCTGTTGCTCCTCCATTCAGCCTGGATGTCTCCCTACCTGTTTGGCTTAGCTTATATATCTACAAAATAAAGTTAATCAGACTGAACCAATTTCTCTGATAAATGGTTTAGACACAGATATCTCACAGTCACTGTATTATAATTGGGGATAATGAAGCTATTAAGCCTGCCAGAGCCTGTGTCTCTGTACAGTCATTAGAGAATAGTAGTCATAATGTGTCATACAAATTATTAGCTTTGATGTCATATCTACTTCTGTCTCTCTTGATTTTCTGTAGTAGTTACAAAAACAAAATCAGAAGCCATAGCAAATGGTCTGAGAAGGGGCTTGTGTGACACTCCATCAGACTCCACCTTCTCATGACAGAAGGGCACACAGCATCCCATGGGCTGAAGAGCTGCAGCTGCTTTTATTTCCATGCATTTACAGCAAGAATTTAAGCAACATAAAGTTTAAGGTTATTGAATTAATACACAAATGTTTTCATTACTGAAATAATATTATTCTATATTTCCTTTCGAGGGGCACAGTTACAGAGTGAGAACACTAAAGAGCTTAATGCACAAATATCACCTCTAATGAGAATGACCTGTTCTACCTTGTGCAGGGCAGATTACAATTCTCCAGACATTACTACAAATTAGTTCCCAGAACTGTTACAGAACACTTTTAACAGTGAAAAAAAATAATTCAATCTCTGCATGCAGTAGAAAATGAAGCGACTTCTAACCTCTCCATCCTTCAACTGTTGTTGAAGTGGGCAACCTGGGAAGTATAAAAATGGATTAAGGGAATGGGATTCCTGAGACCTGTATGTGCATAATTAAGTATTTGGCTGTAGTGTTAGCATTAAAATAACTTAAGAATCATGGATGTCATCCCAGTGCTCTCTGTAGCCAAAAAAAAAAAAAGTCAGGGATCCTTAAAGGAAGATTAGTCCAATCTTTTTGGACTGAATTTKCTGCAAGTATTGACTTCTCTTTGCCAAACAGAGAGGGAGCCTGAACACCTAGCTGGAATGAGACTCTAGTGGTTAAATAATGCAAGTCATAATACAGGAAACCCTGCAGTAAGTGAGAAAATGCAAAATGTGTGATATTTCACCCCTGTGACTAGTTCTAACTGTAGACTCTTTCAGTGGGCAAAATGCATTATATGTTTCACTCAGAGATTCAGATAAATATTTGCATAAAGCAGCCTGCACCCAGTTAATGCTGTTCACATTGAAGTTTGAATACTTTCCAAAAAACTTTCCTTGAAGTCTGAACAGAACTTTGGATGGCTTTAGAAAACTAAAATGAATGCTGACCAGCCTAAACCATACTATAAAATATTCTTTCTATTGTAGCTGTCGTACACTAGATGGGAACTCTCTAAACCATAAAAGTCCCATAGGAAACCAGGTCAAGAAGGAGAATTTGATTCAGGATATCTGCCTGATGGTAAAAACCATACTGCAAATTGTTTCATAAATCCCACTGCCAAAAATCTAACCCAGTGTCCTRGATTCATGTGCTAATAAATGTGCATTACTCAGGCTGCAAAGGGAGTTATCATCTTCACAAAATATTTATCTTTAATGAAATCAAATCCCAAGCAGAATTCAGGGCACAGAAGCAAAACAGTTAAGTTGTCAAATATGGCCTTTACGTGTGTGAAGACATTTGAAGACATTTGCTTCTTGGTTATATTCTCCTTGGAAAACAGGGGATAAAATCTGCTCATGTCACTACATCAAAATCTTAGAAGAATCCTTTACTTTGTCATTGAAAGATATAAGGAACTCTTTCACCAGATTAAATGAATGGCCACTTACAGATGAACATGCTCAGAAGAAACTCAGTATTTCTTCATTTTTTTTATCTTAATTTTATACTTCAAACTATAACTTACTGTTACAAAAACTCCAGATTTCTCTATTTTGTTCAGCAGCATTGCAAATCATCACATTGGATAAGATTGCTTTGATAGAAGGAGTCTTTCACAATAAATAATGAATCTGAACATATAAATAGAACCATGGAAGTTACAAATTATTATTCCAGCTTTTGGTGTAAAATGTACCAGGATTATCTTGACTGGATTTAAACACATTCACATTCTCAGGAGGGAACAGGCCAACAGGGTTATCTGTGGGCTGAYAAAATTCTATTAACAAGATGTGATGTGGGCAGTCAGAACCATATAAAGTTTAATGAGACTTTTCCTGTAAGCTTAGATGGGGCCAGAATTTGATCTTATTTTGGAAACAATATCAAAAAAAGATAAATAAAATTAAATTTCTCCAAACTTCTAATATGCCTACCTAATTATGCATTTGCAGCCTGGTTTTGACTTTATCCTATGCAAATTATCTCAATGACTTTACAGATCTGCATAWTTTAAAAGATTCCTGCACTTTAATTTGAAAAATCATTCATGTGGGAAGATAAGGATTTATTTTCATCAGTGGGGAGCTTTGGAACTAAGTTTTGGGTTTTTTATGGAAGGGAAGTCTAGAAATGCAGAACACTTACCCTGTTCTTATGAGATACAATAAAATTGGGCTTGACCCAAAACTGTTGAAATTTCATTTTAAATTGTAGTGTTGTCATGCATTTCCTACTGGGGAGTTKTGCTGTGCTGAGTATTTAGATAAACAAGTAATTTGCAGGGTTTATCTCTAAGAATACCAGCTGCTGTGGGAACTGAGATTACTTCAGCTCCAGTGACTTTAATTTGTAAGGTATCAAACTGTCAATCTGACAGTTTTATAAATGTAGAAAAAAGCCTGTGACAAGCTGCAGGTATCCAAGAAACCTGTGASCACAAGCCAGGATTAATCTGTTCGATGAATATGCACTAGGTGCACGTAAGCAGRTAGAGCTACAACAGACTGTAATCCCACTAATTGTTCCAGCTCTTGGTTCCAGCTGAGCTCAGTTATCCTCTAGCAAGCCCCACGACTTTTTTTTTTTTTTTTTGGACTTTGTCAATAAAAGAGAAAAAAAATATTTTTGTTTATGATTTCAATTTTTTATCAAAATGAAGCACCTTTTACACAATTTATAAGAAAAATATCAAGTTTTGCTGAAAATTTATTAGCCCATTTCTAATTATCCATTATTTTAATTATAATATATAAGATATAATAACTTTTGTGGTGATGTGCTTTAAAAGTTCCCATTCACCTAAARTATGTGTGAAAGTCACTTTCCACTTCAAAAAATTAACTGTTGCCCCTACAGTTGCTCCTGCACTTGTAAAAAGTTTTTAAAAACAGCTGCATGTACAATTACGATTCAGAAACTGAAAAAAAATGCCTTCAAATTACTCTTTTGCAAAAAAATCATCTTAAAGAAATGTWGTAACTTGAGAGCAAGGCCAACTGCTGATGTAGTTTTTAATACATGTTATTAGCAGTCCTCCTTTAAGACCTCACCCCTCTTTCTTCAAAAATTCACCATAGTAAATGTCTCAGTAGGTTACTGGCTGAAATGGAATGTTCATTCCATTTGTGCAAAATTGTGGTGGTTTGAGCACTGCTTTCATTTCTYTTATATTGGGGACCTTGAACTTGGGACAGTTTTTCAAGACAAGGTGAGTGCCATCCTACAATGAAAGCCAGGCAAGTCTAAGCGCCTTCTCCCCTCCTTGTTTTCCTTGCTGTGGAATACACATTCACACCCTCTTCCCAGGGCTGCTCCAGCATCCATAGCACCTGTGCCTGTATTCCATGATCCATGTGCTGCTGCATAAATGTACAYAGAAATGTCTCCTTCAGGGTTTATGTGTGCATACAGATACACAGACAGCACATGGAACATGTAATAATTATAACTGATAACTTATTCAGAGACCAGAGTCTGGCCTTCTCACTGCCCAGATAAGTGGCTCAGTGATGAGTCCAGGAATCCATCTCTTCCTTAGTGAATGTTCCACTGGCTGTGTAGGATGGAGAAGCTCGGGCGCAGCTAAGGCCCTCTACATTTGAATTCCTATATGAACAAAACTTACTTGATTGCAAAAGACTGTAATGCATTTGATTGTGCAAAGAATTAGTGCAACAGGAAAGTCACAAAAAGSTCTCGTGTTTTATGCTTGTGGCTCTGTATTTGTGCCCTCTCGTCAAGCCATCTAACCTCCACACCTCTCCATCCCATGTCCAGGGCTTAYATTACCCTCTCAACTGAAACATTTCCTTCAGAATTTTCAATCAAAACCATTGGATTCATTCCTTCAGGAAAAATAAGTTAGTCCTCATTTGGAAAAGAAAATTTGAAACAGCTCCCAGTTTTTCAACAGTTGGAATTTTTAGCACATAAGCCACCTAAGTGACTTTTTGGTGAGAAGCCTAACAGAAAGAGGAAACTCCATGGGATTGAAGCCCAGAAAAACAGAGTTAGATCCCATTTTACATTAATTTGATTCTGGGTGAAGTATTGCTCCACACAGTAATTATGGTAATATGTGAAAAAGGAAAATAAGTCTARTAGATAAGTAAGAGCCAGATCTGCTCTGATACACAGAATAAAATTAATGTTTCAAAATAAATAAGGAGAATACACCAGAACAAAAATCAGAGTAACAAGCTGTTCCTCTGGAGTAGATACTGCTCTACATATTAAGCACTATAGGAGCTGGTATTTACTAAAAGATRTCTGAAAATTACTTTGTATCAAATGGCAAAGGAAGAGTTATTCTACCACTGGCATACATCTAGGTCTTTTTCCTCCTTCTAATTACTTATGTCAAAATTGATAGTTAATTTAGCTTATATATGTATGCATTCCAATACAAATTTCTAATCTGATTCTTATTACTGAAAAAGTAAATGTTTCATTTCTGTTTTCTGTTTTTATTTATAGGTGAAACTGTCTACATTATTGCTTACTCCTCCTGCATAGCTCTCATCCTAGGAATAGTCCTGTTGACTCTCCTAAAGATCAGGTAATTTGATAGGGATATTAATCACAGTTCTAGGAAACTGAAAAAACAGAAGATGAAACGTTTTGACTTAGTTAAAAGGTGTACATTGTGATTGTCTTTAAAAACAGTCCAGCATGMCCCAGTGATGGAAAGAACTGACATTGTGGGTGTCAGCAGGGGAGAGTGAAATATGATATRTATCTACAATGCCCTCCATTCATGCAGAGATCCCAGGCTTTGGAAGGTTTCATTTCCTGTCCCATAGCAGGGGAAGGTGAAATCTGAATTYAAAAATTCAGTGAGCCTACGTTCCTAGCCCCATAGCAGGCAGCGGTAATGCAAAAAGGAAATGAGAATATTCAGCATTATAACATATTTAGAAACCAAWTTGTGAATGCTGCTATTGTAGTTAATATTCTTGCCAAATGCCATTTTTGCTCATAGGAGTCTGTAAACAACACCCACCATCCCTGCCATCCTTCCCCTTTTCCTCCTCCCTCCCTCTTGTGAGAAACAGCCCATGCACCCTTGCTTGGTAAGAAAACAGAAATGTGCATTCACTTAGTTAAATGAACATGGCCTTTTCTTAAATGATACATTTTCTTGGACCAAATTAAATGGCCAGATTTCAAGAATTACACTGTCAGATGATAGGTAACAGAACATGATGTAGCAGGAGCTACATATAGTGGRAGGGATATTGAGTCAAATTTCATTATTAAATTCCAAGGCAGATCAAAGAGGAATTGTAGAAAAATGCAAAAGGAAAGTCAAGCATATATGGCAACAGAGGCTTGCTTTTTAGGTTCGCAGTTACAGGAATATCAGCATATTAAAAAAAAAATCAGATTTAAAGAACACAGGAGATGGAAGAAAGAACAGTGCATTAATAATAATGGAGGGGATTATTTTATACCACAGGGTTCATTCATAAAAAAAGGGGAATTTTGCCACTGATTTCAATTAAGCCGAAGTTCAAACCAAAATCTCTATAGTTTATTGTTAAATGCATGCACATTCTTTGTTTTCAGAGCCTGCAGAACAAAATATGAGTCAAGAAGTCCCTCGCAAGACCATTCTTCTGAAACAATTATGGCCCATTATAAAAGTCACAGATGAACTACTCTGCTGCTTATGCTTTTYAAGGCTATTCCTGAAAGCTAGCCTGTTGTACATATGCGATAATAAAATATATATTAGAAAAACTACTATAAATTATGGAATTTTGTAGTTATGCATACAAAGTATTTTTATATTTATTAGCTCATTTTAAACCTCACAAGCTGAAAAAAAGGGGGRAAAAAGGCAAAAACATGCTTTCTCTTATTTGTGTAGATTCCCAGTTCTGTCCTGAGCTGCACATTTCCTATATTTTTAGATGCACATGGCACTGGTATCAATGCTACATCAACAGTGGCAATCTTTGAAGCCCACCCTTCTGATCTCAACTCATCTGGAAGAAATTAAAAAAAAAAAATCCACTCAGAAAGATTTTAGAGACCTGATAAAGAGCACAGATGTGACGGTTTTGTCCACCAGGCTCCCAGGTACCCAGTATTCAATGCAGTCTTTGTCAGGCAGCAGTCACAGATAAGCTGCCCGTAGTTTGATGGTGGAGCACGTGTAGGCTAGGAGGAGATCAGGATTACTACTCCTTTCAGAACTAAAATGACTATCTGGAATAATGTTTTGACTCCAAAATATTGTTGCTGAAACTGTGTTTAATTTCTCCTCCAATATGCTCCTGAAAGAAAGGAGTGAGGTTTGCCACTTGAATACAATAACTTTAGAAAGCATTTTTTGGTCTGAATGCCCAGTGGAGAAAGACACTTGCTGGGGCCTGGAGTGCTTGATTCTCAAGAAACGATGACCCATCTCATCCCCTGTATTTCCTATTCATTGTCTCTAGGCAAGACCCAAAATGCCCATTTGTCCCCTTGCACTGTGCTGGGAGTCATGGTCCCTAAACACCATTCTGGATCCCACTCTGTGGCTGTGAGCTCTGGATTTCTCTCTGTAGCTCAGTTGTTTTGGTAGATTTCAGCTTGTATTTACTGCCAGTGAGTTGTCTTTGTTAAATCTTTGTAAMAGCCAGTTCTAGTGAGCACGGGATAATGGACTGCCATTTCCTATTCAGCTGTTACCATGAATAAAACATATATTGTCTTGTTATAATAGCATCTGATTAATTAACTTTATTTTGAATGGGATTAATTTCAATTTTGTTTGAAATCTCACTGAATGCAACTCAGCTCCAGTTGTGACCATGACAGATTACTAATCTGAGGCTACATCTAGGGAGAGATGGAAGACATAGGACTAGAAATTAATGGGATCAGAAAAGCAAGAATCTTCTCAGTGTGACTTTTGCTCCTGGCTTTGGTAACTGGTGAAATTATTAGTGTGAGAGCAAAATCTTAAGTGTACAGTTCTGTTGGGGAGAGGCTTAGAAATTTCTTACAATTATTACAACATGGATTCTCTCTGTCTTTATCATCTGCATAAACCACAGAAAGTCCTTCTTGTTTTGCAATCAAATGTTCTGCCATTACTAAATCAGCATTTATACAAAAAATACAGAAACAGAAAAGTGTAGTTTGTTCATCCAAATGATCTCCTTTAGCAGTCCAGCAATTTGCAGCATTTAGATTACCTCCCACCAAAGTGGTATATTCATAACCTTCATCTTAAAACTGTGAAGTGGGAAGACTTCAAACTGAAATAATGTGGAGAATATGTTGGGTAAAAACATTTCTTTATACAGGAAATATACTTCTGATATGAAATCTGTGCTCGTTTTCAGTCTGAAAAAAAAAAAAAGAGTGAACCCTCCATATGACACATTTGAAGAGATTCTTTTAAATATAGCTAAATTTCAGTCAGGAACAAGGATAGGAACAAAAAATTACCTTCTGTTGTAGAAATTTTTTGTTTTCTTATTATCTTATATTTAGACACTAGAAACCCAACCCATACATGTGCTTAAACACACACATACATTATTATATATGTAAAAATTATTTGAAACTGAGGGTATGTGAGTTATTTTGAGACAGCAGGATGTTTATTGGCTATTGTGCTGTTTCTGCAATTTTACAGGCTTTTTCTTAAGATATGACTTAAATGCTTAATGGAAAAAGTATATTTCCTCCACTCTTCGTGCAAAAAATAGTCTGTCAATTTTACCTAGGTGTTAGTTATCAAATAAAAGAATTTCTGCTGGGATGATCTGTATTCCTGTGATCCTGATAAGACCCTGACAGCTTYACAAAATGTTTTGTGATCAGAGAATCATAGAATCAGTTAGTTTGGAAAAGACCTTTAAGATCTTTGAGTCTGACCATGACAGAAGAAAAAGCAGTCTTTTGAAAGAGCTTCATTATTAAAATATTTCTCCTGAAATATGGCATCTGCATTAGTAATAATTCCCAGATGAGGAAAATTAAGACAGGATTCCCAGGACAGATGTCATTTTGGGTAAGGATGTACCATTCATCCTCTTTCTACTGGAGCTGAGACATCCCAAAGTGAAGAAATGAAGGCTGATTGGGCTAGAGGGAGAAAGCATGAATTTTTGCCTTACAGCATCCTCATTTGAAAGGAAGAATACTGGGTTCCAGTATTTTCCTTGAAGATTGTTTATGCATTTGATCTAAGGATTGTTTCAAGTTAAATGTGTGAACAGTTTTTGAGGCAAGTATACGGGACTGGCTCTTTGTGGAGTTACAGGCTGTAAAGTCCAAGTTTCCACTTCTCCTGTCTTGCCACAGTGAGTCTTGAATTCTTCAAAAGCCAGGGAAGATTTTTCCCTGTCTCACATGTTTGTGTAGTAAAAAGAATGAGCTACTTGGATAGGCACGGGCTCAGCCTTTGCAGGCTGTTGTGGGAATCACGTCCAGGTACCCTGAGCTGGACACCAGAGCAAGGCAGTAACACAGGAGATGGATGGAAGCAGCACCAACACCGTCCCCAGGATGGTGCCATARAACAGAGAACACCATTCAGTTCTTTTAAAAAATGACAGTGAGTGTCTTTCCACTGAGGAAAATACTAACCCGTGTGTTCAAGCTGGTGAAGAAAACTTAACTGCAGCTCATGTCCAGGCACCTCAGTAGTAGCATGGGGTACGGAATWTTGCTGTTAACTTTGCTAAGAAAGCTCCCTCATCAACACGTTGATGTTTCAGACCGCATGCYGAAGTCATTCAGTCTCCCGTGAAGTGTGTAGGGAATCTTAGACATCACTTAGAAGGCACAGRTTTCTACTCTGCATTGGAACATCTGAGGTTAGATAATGCCTCATTGAATTTTTTTCAACTCCTACCTCCATTCCTTGCTGTAGCTTTTAATGTTTAGTTAATGGAGGAAAGAAATGTTTCCCCAGTAACTTAAAAGAGATTTGTCTGCTGTAAAAGCACACAGGAACAGCAGATTAAAAGGTAATCCTAAGAAAAAGCACTCAAAATGGATTACGAGGTAACAAAGTCAACACAGGCATACAYGCCAGTGACAGCTTATATTTGCTAATGCTGTATGCATGAGCTGGTCAGTCAGAGCTGCTGAATCTGCCATAATACATKAACATATCACTTTCAATAAACACTGAGACACGTTTTATTTCAGCTTTAACACCACGTATTGCAAAATCACCAATGCATTTAACCAGGCGGATACATGACAATTTCTTAACAAACACATCACCTCTTTGACCTTGGTTGTTGACTTTGAGTTGACTTTGGCTGTAGTCCTTGTGCCTGCTGTGTTATTGCAGCAATGAAGATCAACACTGCATTACAGCAGGACTGTAGAGAAAAATAATCTTCAAAAATATAACATAACAAAAGCATTGATCAGCAAGTCAGTGCAATTCATTTACATCTCTAGACTGATATATGACTATAGAAGAAATCAGAGAAAAAAAATAGTGGTGGAGAATTCTGATTTTCTGATACCGCAGTAAATAAACARTATTTTTACCTCTTAAAAATAACTCAGTAAAAAAATAGGCAGATCTTATACATTCACACTAACTCTTTGGATAAGTATTATTTAATTTAAATAGCACTGATCCCAAACATAAGAATTTTACCTCACAGACTTGCAGTCTTCATTTTGTGACTCCTTAATGCAATAATAAAAGTTTTATGAACTCAAATGACACTATTAAGAGAGGAAAATTAGCCAAAGCCTCTCTGGACTTATTCACAAGACTGGAATATTTAGTTCTTATTTCATAAGCTCTGGTTATACATGAAAATGAAATATTAAAGTGCTGGTCCAGAGCCAAATTGTCCTAATACATAAAAGTTTAAACTACAAAGCAAGCTGCTGCTGGAAGACATTAGAGCATGGGATCCATGTCATTGCTGTGTTCTGGGAGGCACTGAGAAATGATTATGCCCATATTAATGGAATTGATCAATTTCTCCTTCAAGAAAGCGCACCAGCCATGTCTTTAACAATKTAGGATCTTGCATTACAATTTTTATAATGGCACAGTGATAAGAACACCTGCTCATGGAAGCCGAACACCTGGATGYAAGCCTTCGACAGCCAGGGGGCTCCTTCAGGGTGAAGTGACAGCTATGTACTCAGCTGGGGACACTGACAGGAACTAAAAGAGCAGACACCATCAGTGATGGGTCACTCTCCATACAAGCATAAGCTTTAGGATGTCAGAAGCACTAGAGGGCATAATCCTATGGCTTGACAAATTTTTGAAGGGACACAGTCTCAACTGTTTTATTATGTGCTGGATGCTGCCTATGTGAGTGATGCAAGCTCATGGCATAGCTATTGGATTAAGGTTTGTTTTTAAGAGCAATAGATGCCTGTTTTGTGAAGCCAGAGATTAGGTGTCAGAATGTTCTGCACAGTCAAAATTGTGCCAGCCCAGGAAAGCAGAGCAGCAGCCTAAAAAATGTCAGTAGGCAGAGCATAAGATATCTCAGGATTCTCAGGCACACTACAAGTAAACAAGGATTTTATAGGGATTCCTCACCTGGACCCACAGACCTAAATTCATCCCAGGTGGCAATTTTGGCAGATAAACACAGTGTTGGGGTTTGCTTTTTTAATTCTGGCTCTATGTTTCTTTGTCTCTTGTAACAAKCCTGACAAATAATCCATTTGTCTGTGACCTCCACCCTGGATTACTATAACTCACTAAGTRGTTGAAGCTGAACATGTGGGTAAAGTACAGGCTCCAGATGTGACTGCTCATCTTTTCCAATGCTCACATCATTACAGAATAACAGACCTGCATTTAAGGCTCTCCACAAGCTTCCAAGTAGTTTCTAAAACAGACCCAATAAAGAACTGAGAGACATTTTAGGTTGTTCATCTACATGATTTAATAGGTACCCTGTTTCACTGCGCAGGGAGAATTAAGAGCCTTAGAATTGCAAACCAGACAACCCAGATGCTGAGAAGCCTAGGATGCACTGGGCACAGAGGCATAAGAACGGACACTATGGGTTCAGCTCCTAACTTGGTTGATAATCGCAGCCCTCACCACCATCTTTAAGGAAAACAACTCTGCAACCTGTTGCAGACACAAACATTCTTTTCTTGGTTCTTTCTTGGTTTAGGAATTTTTAATTCCATTCTACCCAGTGGCACAATTTCTTCCAAACTTACTAGAAAGTGTGTTCTTTTTCAGTTCAGCATCACAGAATAAGCCGAGTTGGAAGCGACTCACAAGAATTGTTGAGTCCAACTCCGTCCCTGCACAGCACCATCCCCAAGGGTCACACCCTGTGCCTGAAAGCATTGTCCAAACACTGCTTGAACTCTGTCAGGCTTGGTTCTGTGACAGCCTGGGGAGCCTGTTCCAGTTCCCAGGCACCCTCTGAGTGAAGAACTTTTTCCTGATATCCAGCCTAACTCTGAACTTTTTCCTGATATCCAGCCTAACTCTGCCAAATACAACTTCAGGCCATTCCCTTGGATCCTGTCATGGGTGTGCATTTGAATCTCCCCAGGCTGAACAGCAAGCTCAATCTCAGTTCAGTTATTTAGTCTCACATTCCGGTTTGCATCACAACTGCTTTGTTCACTTTCAGTCTTTGAGAAGCTCAATATAGTTTATTTCAATTAAACATGCTTGCTCAGAGGGTCTTGGGTAGACAAAAATTCATCAGGCCCTACATGAAAACTGYATACTTCAGCTCAAAATGAGCTGTGCCTACAGAGAAAACAAAAGAAGAAAATTTATTGTTAAATAKGAAAGTATTACAGTAAGGGTAGTCACCTTCAGGGATAAATGGCACATAAATTAGGAAGTCTTTAAGGTGACAGTTCTCACATCACATTAGTTTAACTACTAATTAATAGACTAAGTACAGTCTAAGTATTGCTGCAATTTCCTCACTTCTTCATTGGATCTAATCCATTACAGAATTTTTAAGTCTGTGAATGGTTCAAGACCTGGTTCTATTTARTTTCATATTTTGATATATGAGCCATAATGGCTGCTAAATAGCAAAGCCTCAGCTGAAACACAGTGAAAAGAGGAAAGAGCTTTTTTCTGCTGATCCAACCATGCATYCAGGGCAGGTCAAGCAAATCAGGGTGTTCATACCTTCAGAATTACTGGAAAGTCTTCTTACTAGATACTGCAGGAAAAGATTTAGTATTTTGGACTGATAGGCCAAATATTTCTTGCCTCACCTGAAGACATTTCTTTGTTTATCCTTTGACCTTTACCATGAGAAAAATGAAACGAAGTATCTTATATTAATTTTARCTATAATTATGACATAAACAGGACAGAGATATTATATCAAATTTACAGTTTTGTGTTGCCTGGCATGCAAAGTTTGACTTTCTWAAGCTGTGCCAATTCTAAGCTACACAACTGGTGAAAAGATGTCAGAAAAATTCACTTTGGAATTTCTAAGGCAAACTGAGACTTGGCTGTAACATGGCAGACTTGAGCTCCAGACAAAAAGTGATTCAGCCTTTACATGTTATCTATCACTTTCTTTCATCTCACCTTTTSGCCAGATTTCATATTTTTGAGGAAAATTGAGAATATGGAAGAAGACCGTAGTCCAGGGTTTTAGATTTTCATGTTAATGGACCATGTTCAGAAAAAATATARATCAAAGTTAAGTATACAGAGAAGTACAGACAAATCCTACATAACTAACTGATAATAGTAAYAGTACTCATGTTTCAGGCTGAAAAAGATGACAGTATTTTCATGGCACACTTGAACATTTATAGACAGGCTAAGGCTCTTTGAATTTGTCTGTGTGTCCATAATTGATCTAAAAATGACAGTGCAGTTCATTGGTGTCTTGTTGAACTAAGGCATTTAAAAGAGCAGTATCATTATCAGTAGAGCACAGAAAAAAAAAAGTGGTTTCCTGTATGTAAMCTAGTCCAACAGAATACTATTATCCTAAAAAACCTGTGACTTATGAATGAGAATATAAATTCATAACCTATAGAATGAAAAATCTAATTTTTTGATGAAACCGTGGATGGAAATGTAGTCCCTTCTACACTACTATGAATCTGAATTATGTTGAAAACCTTGCCAATTTTTATTTGCTTCATATAATTAGGATTTAATAAGTTGACCAAAAAAGGCAACTACAACAAATTTAACATATGTAACAAATAAGAAATTTGCAAGAGGATTTGAAGGATCTGGCAGACTGCCATTTACCACAATGTCTTGGAACAAGATAAAGTCATCCATAATTTAACAGATGTTAAACAAAATTAAAAAAAAAAAGTTCTATTGCTAAAAATTTCTTACAGTGAATTCAGATTTGGCTCCACATTCATAACAGTGACTTGACAAATGAAAAGCAAGAATTCAGTTAAATAAAACACATAATAGAATGGCCACACACAGCGTGAGAACTCAAAAACTACTGAAAATATTTGTACTGTTCTGAAAGTCATCTTGATTAAAATTTAACTATGCATTCACTGCTTCTATCTGGTTTTCCTGAAAAGAACGAAAAATTCAACTTCAAACATATTAAAACWTCTTGGTGTTAATACATTTTCTCATCTGCAGAAGTACCAAGCACAGGGTTCTGTATTACAGTAATTTATTTCTTACTTATAAATCAGACAATTTTTGACAAGACAGTACAATAGCTCTACCCATAACAAAAAATTATATATGGGTTCTATTTTGCTTCTTTGATGAAATTGTTTTCTTCTGATTTTTTCTTGATGCAAATGTCCTTGGTCAAGGTAAATGGAAAATGTAATCAAGCTGCAAAAACAAAAATCCATTTAATTTCTAGTTCCAGTATTAAAGGAAGCTTGTGCAACCTTGGAGTTTGTTTTCTTGTTCAAAGCTGTGCAGATGAAGTTTCCAGCTTCCATCACAGCATAAAGATTTACTCCCTAAAAAACAGGTGAAAAATGTTAAGAATAATAAATGCACATGCTGAAAATGCTTAGACTCCAAGTTTTTTGCTCCAGGGTCTAATTTTTGCAAACAAAGGGCCTGATTCATGTTATAGGTCAGTAATGGCGATCAGTAGAGCTACAGTGATTTACAGAATAGCTACAGCTTCCAATTTGAAAGGTTCTACTACTTTGAGAGTGATTTCTTGTCCCATCGGCAGTGGAGCAAATACTGGAGTAATATCTTTCAAACTCAAAAGAATCTGGAATAAGGACTGGAACTACAGCTAAAAGTTAGAAGAAAAATATGGTGTTTATCATCCAACACTATGAAACTTCATGCTTGTAAATACCCCACTTATAGCTCAGGCAAATGGAGGAAACACACAGGCAACTGAATTCAGGAGAAATTGGCTCCTAAATTCTCTTGAATAACTATAGTCTCCTTCTTGAAAGAGTCCGTTTCAACACAAAATTACAATTACATTGATAGCACAGCTGAGCAAAAATTACAGCTGCTTTAACTGCCCATGCTACAAAACATGTCCCTTGAGCAACTGTTTTTTAACTAAGATACATATCAGTACTGCTTGATTGCTATAATTAAATCAGATCCCTGATTAAAGAGGCAAAAAACTTCATTAAAAGTCTCCTTTATTACTCACATATAGTAAAAGTTTTAATGGTAGATCATATAAGTAATGTATGTAAGTACTTGCTCCAAAGATTGGARTTTAGAAGCCAGTAAAGTTCCTGTAGAAAGGATGCAAAAGGGGACTTTGAACTACCAACACACTGGAAAGTCACGCAAACCTGGGAAAAGGGTGTCCCTCTCCATTAAAGAACACAAGGTGTATTGCACCAGAAGTACGCTTTCATCACACTTCCAAATTGAAGCTCTAATGTTCAGACCAAAACCTGATTTAAATATGTAGTCCTTTAATTGGATCTAGCACTTATTTCCATGTTCTGTGGCAAACTCTGCCTTTTTCATTCTTGGAAWTGGTTCAAAATGGTAATTCTACTAAATCATTTTAGTAGAAATGCAATCAAAAATACTTTTAATTTGAAAAAAAAGCTTCAGTTTCGTAATCAGCTCTAGTATTTAGCATCATCTAGAACACATAGTTCAAAGACATCTYTTTATATCTCATTTCAATAAAATTACAACAAGGGTAATTTCAGCTTATTCTGTTTATCCTTTATTGGTCATTACTTTGATTTAGTTTGTAAAGTGCTATCGTGCATAACATAATAAAAAAAAATTAGTTCATCTGTGCTTTTGAACAAGGAAGGAATAAGCAAAATACCACCATAGACATATTTGGTAAATAGATTATGGAAGATGTTAAAATAAACTCCCTGAACTACACAATATTCATGTTTTCATCACTGTAAYACTGCATAATGTGTTATGTCTTGATAAGAAACATATCTTCCCAATTCACATTCATTAAATGGAATATATGTACCTCTGCTTTTTATACTGACATAATATAAGTGTTGTGAACCAAAGAGTATTAATTACCATGAGGCCACAAAACCCAGCATTCATGAGCAAGGCTCATAGATGGGAATGGGACAGGAGTAGGTGTTTGCAAGGTTGACAACAAAATAATGTCTCTTCAGACAGATGCTCAGAACATACTTAGTAAGTATACTTGGTAACCTCACCATATATCCAGAATTACTCCTTCACACCAAGGAATGAATTTCCAAAAAAAAAAAAAAGCCCCAAAGAAAAGTGATTCCAGTATTATCTATAAACTTAGGTAAGTGTCTTAAATCAGAAAAGCTTCTGCCATAAGGCAAATCCTTAAATTCCCATTGACTTCAAAATTATTTCACATTTATCTGCCAAAGATTCATTTCATGGGTCACTTCTTGTTTGCATGATTTGAAGAACAGTATAGAAAAAGCATCARTTATAATTTTAATGGATCTATTTAATCTGAACTCWATAATTCACATATTTTACAGATTAYTMTGAGTTGGAAGGGACCCACAAGCACCATGAAGTCCAGTTTTTAAGTGAATGGCCCATATGGGAGATTGAACCTGTGACCTTGGTTATCAGAACTATGCTCTGACCAACTGAGCTGAAAAAATGTATGGCTAAATAGAGTCCAATATTGCCTGACGCTTTAGGTGAGTTCAGTCAACAATGCTTTAGTGTATAGTTGAGATGAACATGAGAAAGTGCTCCTCGCAAATGGACAACATTAGCAATTACAATTCTGTTTTTTGCCATTACACAAAAAGGAAATTATTAATAGGTTTCTGCAATAATGATTTTACAGAATTGGAAATGTTACCGAAACCAACCAACATTATAAAGACCAAAGCTCGTATATTATGGTAATAACTTTGAGGCTCCAGGTCTCYCCTCCAGTAAAACACTCCTTACATAAATCCTTTCTGAGCCAGAAAGGATTCAAGAAGCAAAGCCTTGTGTTTTGCTATTGCATAATGTAAAATCTAAAATTAAACAAAWCCTAAATAAAAACAAAACAAAAGAAGGCTTAAGCATTTGATGGTGAGATGGTCTCCATGGGATTTGGTATCAGCCTTTAGAACAAGCTGGATTCTTGCTTGGCCACCAGATTGGTTACAGATTAATCAATCTTTTCAAGAAGCCTGGGACACAGTATATTTCATATAATCAGACTACTTTTGCTTAATTGCTTCCTTTTGTTATGAGTCAGTTGGAAAGGTCAATGAGTATTTTGCCCAAGGAAAGACTATACTGAAAGCCTAAGTCTAAGGTGCACAGCAATGTAAAGTGAAATGCATGATTTCTCCTCCTTATTTCAAAGYATTGTTTATTCAAAAGAATAAAAATCTTTCTCATGAAGAAAAGCCATCCCAAAGTGTGTATAAACAGTTCAAAGCAGAGTCCACCTGCACAGTGGGCACTTATGATTAAACCTTTGCTAAACGTGTGTCTGACATCTACCCTGAACTCCCTAAAAAGCAGATAAACGCTGAGAGTGAGCTCTGTAAGGCACTGAATGTGCTTTAACAATACCCAGGGAATGTGGAATTCAGTAACAAGTTCCATAATCCTTCCATGACACGGAACTCCATCAGCAGTACACCACACAGAACTGCAGCCTACAAACAAGTGRTAAGTTCCAATGAGCTCCTCAATAAGGCAAATCTTATTTTAGACATCAGGCATTTAAATTTCTGTCTGCAATAGTTTAAATGCAAACTTTGTAGTTTTGGCAGTTCTTTATATGTTCTCCTTTGAACTTGACTCTCCAAGTCTGTGTCTAAATTAAACATGAAGTTACTACAAGTTTGAGTTAGAACAAACTCACTATGTCACATATCCAGAACAACGGTRACYGACAGGAATGCCAAAGAGCACATTTATTGAAGAAGGCAGTAAGGGAGTCCTACAAATACAGAATAATTAACATACCAACCAAGCCAGAGCTACTAAATGTGTGCTCTTGAGGTGTGGATGTTCACTGGAATGGTTCATTAAAGTGCAGCTCAGTGCAAATAAGCTGCTCTGCCCTCTCCTCCAAGAACAGGGCTGCTAATAAAAATGACTGTGAAGCCTCCAGCCARTAACAGGTTCTGCACAATTTTGAAATATGTTAAGTGGGTACCTGAGAAATAACAATGTCCTGTGCTTGGGCTCCAAACGTCTCAATTTTTTTCAACYTTGAAGTCAGAAAAATTGGCAACAAAATAATAAGCACTATGAGCCAAATCCAAAACTGTGACAAAAGCTGAGGTCTGCTCAGTCTTTCCACTGTAGAGATGATCAACTCCTGGAGCAATACCTACAGTACTGAATGTTTTGTGGTTACTGAGGCAGAGCAATGACACAAAGCAGCTGCTACTCAGTTCCTCACTGCTGAAGTAGAAAGAAGGGGAGTGTTCAAATTATGTTAAATACATGAACCATTTCAACTCTAAATTGCTAATGAAGACAACACCATTCCTGTTATATGTCAAGTCCTATTAAAGCACTGGGTTTGCAAAAACTATTATGTGCTCCCAAAATTTTGTTGTGCAGCACAAGTTATTGTCAGGTATKTATCTCATGTTTCCTAGAAAAATATTCTTGTTTTCCTTAAAGTCTTGAGTAGAAAGTAAAAATATCTTACAGTGTCGATCCCCAGACCATTAAGCATGTATATCACATCCTCTGTGGCTACATTTCCAGTAGCACCTTTTGCATAGGGACAACCACCAAGTCCTGCAACAGATGAATCCACTACAGTAACTCCCATCTGGAAAATAAAAACACAAAAATTAAGTATCAGAACAGGGTATTATTTATAATTTTTCATAAATGGCAGGCCATATGTATTAGTCACCATRCATAAAATGTGCATTTCTCCACAAATGGATGTTTTTTTGAGGAAATTCCTTATAATGGCTTTAGTCCTGACATCTTTAGAAGGTAAGACTTTTCAAACATAGGATATGGAACAAAGAACTAACATTCCATTATATTTGATCTTGGCAGATAAGATGATTACTCTTTTAGAAACAGATGTTAGTCTTTTCTCTCTTTATCTTTTAATATGGTGTTTTTATATAACCTGCATCTAGTATTGCAGAGGCTTTCATGCAAAAAACCCACAATCAATGCAAGTTCTCCATATAGACAGGTTCTGAGCTTGACTTGAAATATTTTTAAGAGAATACTTGGTGCATGGTGTTAAGCTTTCTCATTTAAACTAGCCTTAAATTAAGACTTGAAAAAACACTCAGCAGTCATAAATTCATAATTTTTTGCYTCTTATTTTCTTCCTGCTGCATTCAAATGTCTTTGCTCTTCTGATCCACTCAGCATATTCATGATAAAAAATAGCAAAATAAGTTACCAATTTCACCCAGGAGACAATATAACATTTCCTATGGAATTAAGCCTTCCCTAGGAGACTGATAAGGGAGAGGGGAAAAAATTGAGCCAGTGATTTCCACTGATTTGTTTACTGAKCTCCTGTACCCTCTTCCTTCTGTGATTTGATTTTAAAATAAAGCTGAAACTGGAAAGCAATCTYTTTCTGTTACAACATGTTAGGTATGTGATCCAGGACACTGAGTCTCCTTTGTMAGAGAAAGCTCTTCAGCCTTCCCCTTGCCTCTGGAGGCATTTAGGCTCTAGAGATAATCAGAAGCAGGCAAGGGAATTAGGCAGAACAATTATTAGGTCTTCAAAGACACTAGCTTCTCTCTGCCTTAAGCACACCAGAGGGTTCCCTTCCCCACAGGAATATTTTAGACAGACATACACCCAAACTGTAGAAGGACAACTCAGGCAGACTGAAATTCAGGACAGGAGTTCCTGTGCAGGGATAAATTTTGCAAACTCTAACTCTGACTTTGGGTGCAGAGACATTCAGTGGTTAAACCATGCCTGATACTCGCATTCCAAGGCAGTAAGTTTGGCTTAGAGGCCTGAGTGCACAGATTGCTGATTACCCTTCACAGATTGCTGAGTACCTATCTTTGCAGGCTCCTCAGGGAGCCTGAGCTCCTTCACAGACATGCTGGCAAGGTAGGCAACTGATATGTCCTGCATGTTGCTAAGTCCCCTTTCCAAGAATACCCATTGGTTTTTTCAGTCTTGAAATATACTTCCCTAATGTGGGGGTTCCTTTTTGTATCTGCTTCTAGTTTTAGCAGTGCTGTCCTTAGTTTTATTGTTGGCCTTACAGGCTTTTGGAACTTTCAGCGTTTCTGGAGAGCAATAATAAAGCAGGAAGTGTTTTCCTAGGTCCTATTCTTGGAGAGAGAGTATTATCTTGAGCTAGGTAGCTGCTGAAAGCCTGTAATAAAGGCCTCGAAGGAGTGAAGGTGCATAACTGCGACAGGCAAGACAGTGCTATTTAATATTGCTCACACAATGAGAATCTCTAAAAAGACACATTGTACTTTAAAGTCCACTAATCTGTGACTTACGGAGTAAATCACTGAAGTGCAGTTTCACATTTCAGTCACTTGTCACACTCTTTGTGTAACCCACCAGTCAGAAAATGTGTTGTACAACACATCTGTGTCCAGTACACAGAGGATATGCATTTATGACAGGTGGAAATTCTGTCTCTTTTTGCAAGAGCTTCTAGGATTCATACATTTACTCTAGAAGTCATTGCTCCAGGCTCCACAGTGGCAGCTTTCAGCTTGCAAGTGTCCCTGCAGAGACACACTTAAGGCTTCTTCCTAGAAAGGTTTTGAGTATGGTGAAGGTGTGCAGAAAAGGGCATCTAACATATGGATGTACAGATATGATACAAGCATGATCCCACTACTATGCCAGCTCTTTCAGTCTGATTTTAAGATTTGCATCAGAAATCACAGTTTCAGAGGAAAAGATAAAATAAAGTGTCGTTCATGGAGTTTTTCTCAATCTGTAAGGTTATGTCATAACTGCTAGAGCATTCTTCTTCATATACTTATTTTCAGTAACTTTTACATGGGGGTAAAATCCACAGGCAAATAATGTGGTGAGGTACATCATGGTTGTTAAATTCCCAAGGAATATCAGCAGACTCAGAAACAGCTTCAGTAGCATATAAACAATCAGTTTTTAATCTCATTAAATACTTGTCCTTTGGCAAAAAATGGAAAAAAAGTCAACTAAATTGTATCTGGTAAAAAACAGCCAGAAAGTTTTGTCAGTACCCTGCTCCAGTCCTTTACAGGGTTCTCACTGGAAGCAAAACCAAGAAACAATATCCTTCCAGCATTTAAAGGGCACGTTTTCCAAAGGCATTGAATATTTATACATATTAATTCTTGATATCCTTGCASTTCTGAATTTGCAATACAAATCTTGCAATACTGAGGTACAGGTTGCTTATAATTGGTGAAAGTGCTGGTGACTTTATGGAGGGAATAGGACATCACAGCAACTTGAAGATAACATGAAACACCCATCTTTGTCTAACCCCATCCTTTTATTGTCAGGCAGCCTTGTTTGAGTTATTCAAAGTACCCCCATTGGAAGCTCAGACAATTTATCCCAATGTAGATGCAACAGCATAGGAAAACCTGATGGCTTCCCACAAGCAGTGGGAGCAGTAACTTCCTCATGACAGACAGTGACAATTGCTCTGTTTTTTACATCATTGATTATAATGGATAAATATGAAAAGATCTAGTCACAGGTTTACAATGGTAGTGTCCTTTGAGGGGGGCAATGCCTTTAACCCTAGTTCAGGAGACTTAATCCACTCCTTTCCAGAAACAGTGTATAAACATGAAGTCTCTAAAATTGTATTGCCTTCTGGAGGTATTGTATCGCTATCAAACTTTGTGTTAGACAAGGTCTTGACGTGGCATATGTAACATAGCAACCCTGACTGACCTCCAAATCTGTCAGTTCATCAAATCAGTGGTCATAATATGCAATGAGCAGGTGTCTCTCTTTCAAGATAATGTCTTAAAGTTCTCTTCACGATGATTTTGATACAATATGTACTGCAATGCACTGATATTTCAGCAGCAGGGTCAGCTGCATCTGCTTGCAATTGTTGTGCAATTACAATGTGTTTGCGGACTCGAGTGCAGAATCACTGCAGTTCATCTTCAGTGTGGGCCCATTCAAAAAATTCTTAAATAGTCCATACCCCAAGCTCCAGTCTAACAGCGCTAAAAACAGATGTTGGAAAATACCCCTTAGCAGTGCTACTAACTAATTTGGAGGTTGATATTACAGYCCAGGCTGGCCAAGCGCAGAGTCCGAAATAGCACCTAATAAATAACTTCTCTGCAAGTTGGAGCAGCTATGAAACTGTTTTGCTTTTGCAGCCATTAAAAGCACAAGAAAATCTAAAAGAAAATCTAAAAATTCACACAATATGTAAAACAAGATCTTTTCCTTCAWCCCATCTCCAGTATTTGTCAGTCTTTTACAGGAGATAATGAGTTTCAATCCTTAGGAATCCAAGCTTGCAAAGCTTTTCCTGCCAATATGAAAAAAAAAGCTCAGAGTCTTACTGTCACTTCCTGACAGGCAYTAAATTGTGCTGAGACTCATGGGAAGCTGAACTGCAACTATTTCATAGGTTATGTCCTAGATGAGCACTCACCGAGCTGCTTACATATGGACATGTATGGCGGTGAACAAAGGCTTGGCTTCCAGGACAACCATAGCACTCCAATCTTTTTTGACAATTTTTGATCATCACGGCATTCCTGACAGTGGTTCCTGAACACCTTCCAAATTTTAACTTTGGCTAGCTTTTCCWTATTCTTTGGAGAAGGCAGAGGACTTCTTGCTCCTGTCCCATGCTAACTTCCTAATTCCCCAATGAGAAAGCAAGGAATTAAATTGATCACCTTTGTCAAACAGCCAGTTTTAMCAGGAAACCATTATTGCCAGTGAATAATAAATGTTTCGTGTTTCTCAGTTTGCTTTCCTAGCTCCCCGTAACYTCTTGTTGGGACAGTCTCCTTCCTTACTGATCTTTAAACCTGGCTTGTCTGGCAGGAATGTATGTGGTATAAATCAGAAGCTATAAATCAGATCTCTCATAAATTAGGCYTCTTCTAAACKATGGGATTTTGAAATCATAATAACWAGGATACCAGGTATACATTAAACAGGAAAAGATTTGTGCCACAGAGYCTAGGGGCCACAGCATGGTGAAGTTCAGTGCCAAGACGGCGAATGCAGATATAACAAAGAATCAATGCATYAGTTCAGCATTTGTTCAAGGAAGGGAGAAGGGAGGGCGGAAGAAGTAAGAGGAGGACCCACGTATATCTGGYCAAAGGCTGCCAGCTCAAAAGGCAGCACAAGACTAATGCTATTTAATCTTGCAGCCCCGACAGTGCCTAGCTGGCACTCTTGGGATGCCGTGGTTCTGCCATGTTACTGTGTCTCTCTGGCATCAGTCTGCTCCCCACTGCTACAGGGTGTGCCACTGGCAGAAACACCCTCTCCTGTAGAGAGATGGAGAGRTAACCACAGAAACATAAATAACTATGCCAGCAATGCTTCATAAGGTTCAGTGCCCACAATGAGCCTTCCCTAATTTATACTGTTGTCTAAAATCAAAGCTTGCCATTCTCCTGTATATCAATAAAATAAATGTATGCAAATAATTATTATTTGGGTATTTAAGAAATTAGAAAAATATAAAGCAATAAAACGGGATAACAGCTCTCTGTGGAAATCTCTGAAAGTTATCTGCATTTCCTTCCTGTTTCTTTTTTTCTCTGCTCTTGCTAAAGAGTAATACATCACACAACTGTTTTTCAGGGTCAATGCCATCCCTACTGACCACAGGGTGTCACTGTTACATTAAAATCTGTAATTTCCCAGTTCATATAGTTTGAAAATTAATACATTCAGTGGGGAAAAAAAATCCTTCTCTCCCAAAACATATTGAGATGCAAGCAATTTGTGGGCAGGCATGCCATATAAAATAGGTTAATACAGCATTCCTTTAAGTTATTGCACACATCTTTTTGTATTGCTACTGACACATTTATTATAAGCAAAGCTGGCAATGACATCCAGAGTTAAAGTTCCCTAACACTTTCCATCATAAGGCCCTACTTTCAGTTGTTTATTTCTTTGTCAGCCTTTAACTGCTGGAACTTATATTTCCCATACCTCGTCTCTGCCTCAGATTRGATTGTTTTGAAAGTTTTGGTGAAAAATGGGCTTGGCCACTTCTGGTAACAAGTTTTGGGGAAGAACAACATTCTGTTATGCTAATATTCAGTAATTTCCACATGAGTTTCTTGGAGATATTCCTGTAGCTTTGCAGTCTCAAATTTGGCACAGGAGGGATACTGATGTTAAGATATCCCAGTCTGGACTTAGTTACAAGCTTAGGGAAGTTCCACCTTATCATCAGGAACTTGTCAGTCTGGGGAATAAAATGCTCAAGGGTCAAGAGAATAGCAGCTGACCATGCTCTCTCTCAACCTCAACAAAGAACTGAGAAGCAATTTCTCTGACACTGAGCTGGAAAATCTGTGTCTCTGATTGACAGTGCATCACCTGGACTAAAAGTCTCTCACTGGTGGGCTTGAGCAATGGAATCTGTTCTGCAGTCCAGGTCTTCAGAGAACATTCAKGGATGCTCAGGGAGAATCCATTCCATTCAGCATGAGATTGGTTTTGAGATTTCTGTAAGCTAATAAAATTCTATGCCATAACACAATATCGCGAAGCAAATGCTCACAAATCACCATTCTTATCGCCTATGCAGGGTTATTGTGCTCTATTTAGGAAYATATGCACTCTTTTATTTGAAAAACACCGGGGTTTGCTGGTGCAGGGCTGTGCACAACTCGAGCTCTCTCTTGCTGAGGATCACAAAGCTGCAGGGGGAGCAGGAGGCACGCCAAGGTCTTGTTGAAACCCATGAAGATGCAATGATCATCAGAACAGCAAGTGACTTTCCAGTCTCTCTCCCTTCCCTCCCCAGGCAAGCCAGGGCATTGCCAGATGCTGCTGTTGACTCAATGTAAGTAGCTACTGCCCCAGTTGCTCTTCAGCAGAAGCTGTTGCTCTCAAGCAAACCTCTGATGGTTTAACAATTTATCTGCTTACTATGTCACAAGAGAACCTGATCGATAAACACAAGATATTTGTTCTGGAGACAAAAGTTTGGACACAGTCAGAAGACCAATGAAATAGTTGGAGCAAAGAAAATTATCTTGGGGTCTGAAGGGAATGGGGAAACTAGAGACAAAAGGCAAAGGGCAGCTTTGGGATAGGCTGGGAGAGAAGTGCCTAGTCCAGAGGTACAACAACTGTGCCAGGTTGGCAGTGCCCTACATGCAGTCAGGTAACAACAAGGATTTTCTCATTTGCTACATGACAATGTAAATGAATAAAAAGAAACTGGAAAAACAAACAGAGGGCTTTGAATGGACAGGGGAGATAAATGATTACTTAACTTCATGSTAAAGTTACTGAGGGTGGCTTTGGGRTAGGAAAATTTAGCTGAGACTTGAGAAAGAATGTTTGGAGCTGTTGACAGTCAAGGTCCAATGAAGAAAGGAAAAGATATCCACTTACTGCCATGGATGGCTCAAAGAGGATAATCTGAGTAAACACACACCCACTAAAATAAAATGGCGGAATTATCATAAAATGGGACATCAGCTGAGAACGGGTTGAATGAAGGACAGAAAAGGTAAAAATCAATGTTTGAGATGCAGGCTGTAGACAGTGCACTTCTGTGTGAGCTACAATACTGAAAAGACAGAGTGCTACTATGAATAATTGGGGAAGGGCACTGGTCTAGTATTKGAAGTGAAAAATGTGGAATATGTGAATCTATTAGTGAAAATGGCAAACCTGACCCAAGCATCACAATATTTGAAAAGGTACCTCTTTCCTACATTCAGGGATGATGTAAATCAGTCTTATGCACCCCCTGTATTGTTATCTGTACCATAGGAAGAAACTACAAATTCTTTCAATCATGGGGGTTTTGTCCTCATTAGCTTCTGCCAACTCCCAGCCCTCCTAGTAACTGGAAGACCAATTTATGTTGAGTCACTTTGCAGCTTAAGCTGGGTGACCAAGTTGTTCCTGGAGGTGTAGTTTCCCYCACTGCATATAAGCAGAATATTTGCAGCATTATGGATGAAGTAGAAGCACCATTCTTTGCACCAATGTGAACAAGCAAAATGGATGGGTGGCAGAAAACATCTATTGTTTTAAAATAAATTTGTAGCAATGACAGCATTTATAAAAACACAGAGAAAGTAGAGCAGAACTATTTTCATCCCATAGTAGCATTATAGTACATCAGCATCAGGGCATCGAAAGGAACAAAATGGTAACAGCATTTAAAATCCCACCTGACTTCAATTCWGCCTGAGACTTCACACACCTGCCTCCCCTTGAGTCGGGAACATCACCCATCCATGAAAACCACTTTGTTTTGACTTTCATTCTATTGTTTCACATTATCTCTAAAATCACAACCACCCGACTCGAAGCAAAAATGGGAACCTCCTGCATGCCCCCAGGGCTCATCTGGAGATGTGCTGTGGAGTTCTACAGAAGTATCAGGGCCAGGGTTGATCACCCATACCATATGTGTGGTCCTCACAGTCTGAAAACCACTGCTGGCTCCTTGGCTTGGAGCTCGGAAATCTCAATGGACCAACATGGGTGGAAGAACCCCATCATGATATCGGGAATTCTAATGGATTCTTTGGGTATCTGAAAATGTATGCTAAGATCAACCTCTTCTCTGCCTTCCTCTGTTTAGCTYTCTCCAAGGGCATATAAGACACAAAGGTGAGACCTCAATTTAAGTTGTTGGACACTAAGGTTGATGCCCATTATTTCTACTACAAGGACAATTTCTTCCACAACAAATTCAGTTTCACCCAGTGCTTCCTATCTCAACTATAACAAGCCTCCACATTTAGACTGAGAAGACCTTTTCAGATATTAGTGGTTTTTAGTACTCTTCCCACWCACACCTTGTCACCAGGCCTATACYYGCTTTTTCTGGATGAGATGATATAGAAAACAAGGGATTGGTTGGTATGTCTCCCTTGTCTCTGCCACATACCAGAACAACAACCTTGTGCCACAGGTTTTTGCTACTATCCCAACCATGATGGCATTAACATGATCTGTTGCACATTACAGTTTAAGTAAWTGACTACTCCTACCTTATGTTTCTATGGCTTTTGCTCTGATGTCAGCACCTAYGCTTTCCACAAAGTTGCTTGGGTTACGGTTGTAAGTATTACAACATTTTCCTTCCAATGTTAAATCCCTTCCCAGAAAGAAAGCAATCTGACTGCATCAGAGAACAAATGTCTGCTTTTATTTTTAACTGTTGTTATGGGGTTTATCCTTGAGGACAGTTGGGAGAAAATTAAAAAGGAACAGCTCTGCTAATCCTTGAAATGGCTTATTCTTAAAAAGAAGACACCTGAAGTTTTTGAAGTCACAAGTTTTCAGCAGGGTACATGTGCTACAATGGTGTGATTTGTTATTTAGAACTGGAAGATCACTTCAATTTTCTTCAAGTGTATGAAAGTGCTATCTTCATGAATTGTTACAATTGTTCAGAATATTTTAGAGTGTACTACAAGCATATGTAGAATTTTGAATTCCAGTTTGGTTTTTACTTAAGCCATAGTATTTTTGCATTTTATATTAATATACATAATAGATGCTTTATAGTTGGAATACATAATACATTTTTATAGCAGTTATTTTCCAGTGTGAGAGATTCCTTTTATTATTTCTGGAGATAAATCTCACAATAGAAATGAAGAATTGTACATCCTACTCAAGCTGAATAGATGTATATCTCCCTCATTCACTATCASTCCATATTAGACCTAAAGTCAACCAAAAATATTTTGTACAGTTAATGCTGTTAAATAAAGCCTGCGCTTTTTATTCAGACATAACTATTATTTCAAATCTCTCTTAATTCTATTTTCAGAATCTCCAGAGTGAAACAATACTTTATTCCACTTTAGTACATAGGATATACGGAAGTTCAGAGACTCTGCTCGCCAATATTCATTGACAAACCATACTCWGCATAAAGAAAGTGGATTTCCAAGATGTATGCTAAACTATCCTTAGAAAAAAACTCCTGGCATTTGTTATATCATCTGGGTTGYACAGGTGCACATCCATCTTCCCCAATATTTGGAAAATAAGAACGGCATCCTCCATTCAAATGGTTTTAACTTATTTACAGCTAGACTGGAGACAATATTTATCATCACAAAGTATAAATCCAAATGTCCTTTTTCTTCAGGAGCACCAAAGATTAACAGATTAGAATGTTTTCCACATGTCCACTTTACTGTCAAGAGAATATTAAAGAAGTTTTCCAGCTTCCGCAGCTCAGCCAGATGTCAATGGATCCCACAGTGAAGCAAAATTGGCAGAGTAGCCTTCTCATGACCCCGGCATTGTTTTATCAAGGATCAGTTTAAAAGTATAAAGGGCCATTTCTTGCTGAGATCTGTAATGTTTTTCAGCCCTTTYCCCCTGCAATTACACAAAAGTGCTGACTTTGTTGAACTACTGATATGCAGTAGTATTTCTTATGACTTCTCTCACACTGTGCTGTAATTGCTGTTTATGTTGGCACAAGAAAAGTACCACATCTTGTTTCCACTGTACATTTCCGGACTCTGGTTTCAGTAACATCAGTGTAGCATATTGTACTGGGCAAATGTTTTGTTGTGTAAACATTAACTGGTAATTTACCCTGTCAGTCTCCACAGTATGGCCTCTAATTACCAGAGGTTGAGGGGCTTCAGATGGACATTTTGCAAAATATTTACAGCAGCTATCCTGCTTCTTTTTTTTTTTTTTTCTTCACTGGTATTTGTGCTTTGAAAATCATTGCAAGGGTAAAAAACACACCATTAAATACCATAAAACAAAACCCCAAACCAAAACCAAATGTATTCTTTCTTGTACACCTCACTCTCTAGAGAAACCAACGACAAGTTTCCCAATTAGTAAAATAAAAATCATAGAAAAATTACTGTACACATGATGGTATAATGAAGTTCTAGATATTTCTGTTTGCTTGCAATTTGATGATTCCCTTTGTATTTTTTTAACAAGAAAAAAATACTTCTATTGTTATTTTTTTTCTTCGAATTCATTCTCACTAAATAGCCTGTGAATTTGCAAACGGCTCTGCACATCCTTATTTYATTCAAGACTCAGACAAATGTATTTAACAAATGGGACCGCTAAGGTGTTATTGGAAAACCTAGCACCTACTGCAAAGATTCAGAACCAAGGAGCAACCTCCCTKTAAGAGCTATGAAATATATGTTTTAGTCATTCATCTGTATAATTTCAAGGAAGTAGTACTTTACATTTTGTGCAAAAAATACAGTGTCTTAAGTAGAATACCAGGATGGGATTATACAGTTAATAATTACAGTAACATGGGCAGAGATGATGCAATCAAAAAGAGCATCCTTTTGGCCACCCTAGGCAGAATGAATTTTTATTTCAAATAAATTTTTCAGCACAATTTCTATTATAATGTGAGTGACTTTTTTTTTTTTTTGTGACAGTTTCTCATCTTTTACTGTTCCATTATAATTGGATCAGTTTGGTAATGTTCATCACATTACAGTACCTTACCACGTTACATTGTCTCCCTTCAAATACGCTGACAAATTAAGTGTTAGCATTAAGGTGGGGAGCCACAAAATGTAAAATATCTAGCTAATATTTTTCTCTTATTCTGGTGAAAATTCCTTTTTATAAAAATACATTTTCAATTGTCTGTCCAATGCACCRGCCAGCAGTAAAGCCAGAAAACTTCTTTTGTTTAAAAAGGCATTCAACTTAGAATGTTACCTTTGGCTATAGATGCATGTTATATTGCCCTGCTCAATCTACTCTTGTTTTGTTTACTTTATTTATTCTTTAGAGGAAAAGATATGACATCAAATTACAAATTCTTGCCTATTGTTGCAACTCTCAGTGCAAGCAAAATTTAACTGCTATGAACACTGATCAGAGAAAAAAAATCTTTCTTTCTGTAAGTGTTTATGCATTTGAATGGACTCTGTTAAGCAAATGACATCATTTGCCTCTGGCAATCTGACCACATATCACTTGCACTAAACAACAAAGAAGAAAAAAATTAAACAGGCAAACATGAAAGGGAAAATTAYGGAGTGTACAAAACTATCATTCACTTATGTTTAAAAATTATTAAAAAGATTTCATTTCTGAATGCCTGGCTGTTTCAATTCATAGTACAATATTTCAGAAGAAAAGAAAAAAAGATAAACAACAAATTATTTGACCCAGGAGACTGTTTCAGTGTTGCTTCTTCACAGCACAAAAAGAAAAAATGATTGTCATACTTTAAGTACTACATAAGCTTTGGTTTCTGTCTCAGCTGAAGAGTCATCTTCAATTTATTCCACTTATGCAAATACTCACTTGTTCTCCCATAGCTACAAAGATCCACCCAACACACTCATTTGGAGTGAGTTCAGAACTTCAGCCTGCTTGGTCACAGTTATCTATGGATTTTTTGCAGTTTAATTTATCTTAGAAAACACTCTACGAGCTTAACACCACCTGATTCATCTCAGCAATAGGAATTAAATCTCCCTCCTTTGTTGTTTGCTGGATGATAATAAAATTCTTTCTGAGGAGCTGTAAATATGCAAGAATGGCCMGAGGTTTAGTTCCACCCCCTCAGCACAGCTGTCTGTAGAGCTGCCCAGAAAGGAAGGAAGCATCATCCTGTAAACACTATACTTCCCTACTGGAGACCCTGGGATTTGTCATTTCCCAAGTCTGTTCCTGCCATGGCAAACTCCTCTGACCCTTGCTTAGGTCTGAAATTCAGGTTCCGTGCAATATCCTCCTTTCCAGGCAAAAACTAGAATACACAAACTCATAAACAGTGAAAAGTCATGAAAAGAAACAATAATTTCCAAGARGGAAGCATTGTAGTGATTCTGTCCTTTTTTGACAGTTGCTATTAAACTTTAACATAAAAAGGGAGAGGGAGTTGTTCCCATCAAGTAGAAAAAACAAACATTTCTAAAAGCCATTTGTCTTCTGCTAGCTGATGTGCACAGATTAAAGTACAATAGGATTATAGGGAGAACTTCTAAAAACAAGTCAAGCATCTCTTACAGAAATAATTTATTTTCAAAACACCATGCAAATTAAATGAGGAATTAATTCTGAATGAAAACCTGGTTTTAAAGTTACTTAAAATAAGTGTATCTTCACCAAACTTTTGAAATTTTTCTTTCACAATTMTTTTTAAAATTATATTGAAATATTGGATGTCATTTCTGCCACTGCTTCACATAACATTTTAACGCCTAGCATGTAAGTTCAAATCCCCAGGAACATCAGCAGCACACTCAGAGCTGACCAGAACCTCAGAAATCTCATCTCCAGAGACATCCTTAAATGTCATTATGGTATGCCACTTGGGGAACACTAAAAATGCTACTAGGAATGAGAGCAAAAATCTCTCTTTTGTGTGGCTAATGCACAGGAAGTTGTGCTCTYTTGTTGTGCTCTATATATATATGASCAAAAACCTAAATGGCATCAGGACTGGAATTCAATTGTCCACTGTATGTAACTCTTGCCCAATCCTTGGCACAATTTTGCCTCAGGGCAGACAGAGCAAAGCAATTTCTGGCACAATCTGGGAACTAGCACCATTAGGGATTGTTCATAGTAGTCCAGATTTATCATCCAGATTTTTGGAGGGTTAAGAACTTGATTTTCAGGATGCCAGCTTCACATAGCAATTTGCCATAGTGTCAGAGAATCCAGGAGGTGCTGAGCATGGCAACCCTTTAAAGGAGAGATTCAGAAACTGTAGAAGGCAAACCCTATTCAGACATACGAGCTCATCTCTAAAATTACCATGGCAGCTGAGGAAGAAACGCACACTGTGGTAGCGGTGCTGAGAAGGGAGAATGGGATGGGCTTGCAAGGATGGAGCAGTTCTGAGATGAGCCAGTTGTGTAGGATATTTACTTGTGGAAATCCCATTTGACTTGTTGTGGAAGCTGGAAGATGTGGGAGAGACAAGCAAGACACCATAAAACTAAGAGGGACAAGCAATAACTGCAGAGAACTAGCTTGTCTTTCTGTGAATGACAGTGCTCATGTAATGCTGCATAAGGCAGACCAATGAAAATTCTTTATTTTTCAGTCATCTAGATAATCAAGACTTTGATTTTTAGGAATTGAATCAAATACTGTGGTAAAATAACAGTTATCAGTTCAATTTCTGATTGCTACAGGCAGTCATCTCATTAAAACCACAGCCAGTCATTATCGATCATGTAAAAAAGSACCCCAAAATACTATTTACTAGTATTATGCATGCAATTCAGTCAAAGCACAATAGAAATATGCATGGGGAATTTGACACCAGTGTGCCCTTAGCATACTTTCAACGCATGCTAAAGATCAGTGATTTCAGTTTTTTAGTGCTGTATTTTCACAGCTTCTAAAAGTACTAAATATTTATTTTAAATGTGGCTTAGCATTTTGAAAACTATTTTATACTAATTTGTTCTATAAACACCTGAAACTCTTTTTTTRTTTTGAAAAGCCTTCTTACATTTCCAGCATTTGGAAGTAATTTGTTTCTAGTCCAAAAAATGAATGTCTGTCTCTAACAGAAAGAGCTGGATTACTGCCCAGTCCACCTCAGAAGTGGATGATGCTGACTCTTACCATTTAAACAGTCAAGTTAAACAAGACACAGTTGGGATGATAAAAGGAGGTCTGTAAAAGGACTATTGCTCTGGCCATGTGGACTTACAACTATGAAACAATGACTAGGAAAATATTGAAAGAGAGAAAAAAATGAACGTAAGTGCCAGGGAAAACATTAGGATTAGGTGAATGCAGGAGCACGGTATCTGTTCACATCATTCTTTCCTCTTGGCAGTGAGCTGCCATGAGGATATTTACTCTGCTTAAGCACTGACAGAGGCAAATAATGGCAAAAAGGCATTACAAAGAAGAACAAAGTGAAAGGGAGGTAGACATTAACAGGTAGTGTGGACTATTGCCCTAAAAAGCACTATAATCTGCTAATTTTATATCTAAACTGTATTTTATGATATTTTGTGTGAGCCTTGTTTGCAAGCACTATTTTGTAAGCTTCTTATAAACTGGAGAAAGGTGAAAAAAMCAAAATTGTCATCTCATAGTCTATTAACACTAATTCCTTTCCCTTTTGCAAACTATTRCTCCAGATATGACAACAAAAGAATCAGAAGAACAGAATCTGATGAAGACCAGAAAATAATTAAATGTAAATTCTCTGAATCTGTTTATTTTTGCATGGAAGAAGTGCATTCACAAGAGGAGAAAGGTGCACAGTAATGAAAACAATACAAGAATGTATTTTAGATACTGATCAACCAAATCAACATAGCTTTAATGGTTCTAGATTTAATGAATCAGAAAATAATCCATGAAGCTTAAACTGGAATGTACCACTGACATTGAAAAATGAAACGTGCAAATCAGTGGTGCTTACAGGATGGGGTACTCAAAAATTAAAGCATTTAAGATGTGATTAGGAAAGATACAATAAAAGAACATTCCAAGAAAAAAACATAGGCATATGCAAGGAAGACACAAGTACAGAAAAAAAGAGCAGAGAATATTTGGGCCAAATCAATATTTTTTTATAAATACACAGCCTCAATACTATTTGTACAGAAATTATCTTCACTTTTAAGATAGAAAACTAAAACCACTTCAGATTTTATCTGTATAGTTGCTGCAATGATTTCTCCCTTCATATCCCATTTAAACCTAGAGCCACAAGTATGTATGAATTTGCAGAGAAATAAAGAAAGATGCGTAGGTTTGCATGTGAAAATCAATGTATAAAARTATTTAAAAGACTGTTGAGGTTTGATTGTAAGCCAAAGGGAAGTTGTGTCTACTGTTCCAAGTCAGCTCTAGTGAGGTAATTTGAAGATGAGAATACTCTATACCTGATGAAGGATGTCTTTGATTAATATCCTGAAACAGACTTAGACTTGAGGTTTGTTGGTTCAGTAACTAGGGCTGAAAGCTTCTGAAATCCAGTCATCATATTAGAAGCAGCTAGAACAATGTAGATTTTTATTATTCTTTAATCCTTTATAATATACTAATTTCATTTAAAATAGAAACCAAAACCCACAAAACTATACATATGGGCTACTTATTGGTACATGTATATCAACAAATCATTGCCTCAGGAATTCTCACTGCTATTTCAATATACAATAACAAATATATTCTCCTTCCTATCCTAAAATGTTTAAACAACAAGAATCTTGAAACAAAGCCTACCATTTAATTTTTTTTCCTAATAATACTGGAACACTTGTAATAATAGTAATGATTAATTTATCTGTGGACTTTCAGACTATCACGTTTTTCTGAAGCATAAGGATATGGGTCAAAAACTTTCAGCTCCTCAGAAATTGCATACTATGCACATTCTCTAAAAAGCACCGAAAGCAATAAAAGTACAGATGCTAATTCTTTTGTACTTTTTTGAGAAAATAACAAAACTAGGATTGCTAATCCTTTTGTACAGATCAGAAAAGAGCAGAAGTGGAGCTGCCTGCTCATTTCCTTGATTTTTTTATTTTGCTGATATTACAGACAACAACACAAAACCAGTACCTATAAAAAGACAAGAAAAAAAAAGAGTGACAAAATACTGGAAAACGTCTGTCAGGTTTTGAGCATGAATGCCCATGTTTTCATTTTCTTCCCATATGTATGTCTGATTTATTCATTTGTGCAGCATGTTTTTTCACTTACAATAGTTAACTACCTCACCACTCAGTAGCAATATTATTTGTTCAAATGCAAGTGTTTTTCTACTTTCTCAAAGCAAACACTTGCATTTTAAGTTTTCTTCAGAGGRAGAAACTGTGTACCTTGTAGCCTGGTACCTTTTCATAATTCACCTGTCATTTTCCCCCCTAATTTACCTGCTTTCAAATAGAATTTTACTGACTGTAAGCTTTCAATCTYAAAAAATTCTACTCACTTTCTTTCCTGGTATCTTTCCTGATACTTCTTCATCTCCAACATCTGCTTTTTTAATTCCTACCTTTAGCTAAGTGCTATGTCATTTCCACATGGAAGGGGAAATAAAWGGAAATAGAAACAAAAATAAAATAAAWTTATGTTTTCTAAAGAATTTTATGTTATTGCCAGCACTTCTCCTAGTTTGCTAACAAATAATTCAAAAGTATTGTTCATACTTTCAAACCTAGAAAATACCTAGTACTTGCCCAGGGTAATTTAATTCTTAGAAAAATCCAAAAGTAGAAAGCTCTAGGAATACCCTTATTTAAAAGAACTGTAATAAAGTGTCTTGCTTTACCTAAAATTATGTGTATATTCCCATTCTCTTATGATTGATCTCAATTYTTTTCTTTTGCATGTTTTAGAATATTACACAGATTTCCACTTACAAATTGTGCTAGCTATCTGTTTCTCGCAAATGAAATCTAAAATTATTTTAATAAAAATTTCTACAAGTTAGAACAATTGCCCTTAACATGAGCATTATGGTATTGCAAATTATTCATTTAAGCAGGAAAATCTAGAACCCACAGGCCAATATAYCCACAACTCTGCTGATGAGTGTTTTCCAGCTTAAAGAAATTCCGTTTCATAATTCTATTTGTTTCCTGCCATTTAATCAACTTTCCACTTACTACATGCCTCCACAACTCAATACTAACTTCCACAACAGAATGTTGCAAATTGTTTTTTGAAAAATCAAAGCATTTGATGGCTCTTTATATCCTTTGTCTTCTCTGGCAATGATTGCCTCAATGAATTTCAGCAAAATACTGAGGCATAACCAGCCCTTCCTGAATTCTGTACAGCTATTCTCAGTCAAGCTGGGTTTTTTGTAATGSTTCCCTATTTGAACCTTGAAATTAGTTTATGGAGATCTCTTTTAAGTCTTCGTAGTTTCCTGGCGTACATTTGTAAATAGCAGAGAAAAGCAAACTTGTGAGGTCTGCTGAAGCCTTTCCACTTCTATGTTTTTTCCAAAATGGGAATGCAAAAATATTACCTTTTTTTCAATATGCCCAAGTATGTTCATGCTTCACATAGCAAGTCTTTCCAACGTTCACATTGTGCAACATAATGCCTTCAGAATGCCAGGTTGTGCAGGGTAAAGGAAATGGAAGGTTACAGTGCTCAGATAATTTGATTAGCCAACAATGTATTTTGATCATTTTCTCACTCATATACCCTAGCTTTTTAAATCTTAAAATTACACCCTACACAAAATTTGAAATCTATTCTGTTTTCAAATTTCAATTAAAAAATTAGTTTTAAATCTTCATAAAAACTATCTGTACTTGTCTGATGATCTTCTTCTGGTTTCTTTTTCTAGCATTTCACARAAGAGAGAAGACTTATTTCTGTTTTACAAGTAAAATTAAAACAAAAAAATTAMAAAAGAGCCATGAGTACAGTGACATGTGCCATTAGGAAAAGACAAGGCAAGRTGCTATGATTCCTATATGCTGTGCCTCCTTAATTCCATACAGGACTTCCCTATTAGCTCAGAAAAAGTCTGTAAGACAGTGTTGAAATTGTAACTGAACTGYCATGACTATTTCTTGCTCTGTTAAAATTTAGTTCAGGTATAAATAATTTCATTGGCAGGTAGTGAGTGCCCCAGAACACTGCTGAAAAAAAAACCCCAAATTACCAGTATCATTTATTGCATTATTGAAGCAAGAACTTTGGCATGTCACTACCTACAAGTTATTTTGTCAGTTACTATATAAATCCCAAAATTAGTTTTGTTTTTTTTTTTATTTGCATAGCAACAGACAAATATGCCTGGACTCCTTCCTCAGCTGAAATGCACATATTCATTGTTACATGAGAAATACCTAGCATAATGTAAGGCTTCACACAGTTTCATGGCTGCTTACCTATCTTCTCCACCTTACAACAAAAGTGTCAATTTATTGTATTACACTATTGCTCTGGATGATTGTGTTTTCCAGGGAACTAAAGAGAGAGCATTGCTTACAAATAAAGAATGATAAGGTATTGTGGTGGATGTTTTTTTTTTCTTCTTGGTCAGTACATAAATGTCATGAAAAAGAAACCAAAGGAATTATGCTTATAACATTTTAGAACATAGTTTCATAAAACTGTAYTTCAAGAAAATTATCCTGTTGCTTCTTTTTAAATCAGGAGACTTAATGGTGACTGTATACATGCTTGCATGTATGATTCAGTAAAAAGGTAATAAATCACCAAGAGAAACAATTTATATGGAACTACTATACACATGCATTTGCCTTTTTCCCATTCAGTCTTCCACCATTGCTATCCACACCTTTGTGCCATTTTACTAGTATTTTATTTTATCACTACTCTAACTTGCTTGACTTCTATCTTTACTARTTATTCACTGGGATAAGCTAGGATGAGCCCTCATCCTTATGGACATCTACTAAAATGCTCCAGACAAATTCAAATTGGAGGAAYTGACTTCAGGATACAAATGTTAAGTGAATTTTCTAATACAGAATGTTCTTACAGACTATATATTTATTTGGAAATTCATAGGCAAGGGCCAAGCACTAGAGCTTCAGGTTTAAAGCCACTGCTGAGCGAAGGAGAGAGAGCCTGCACTGAGGATCCTTAGCAGCAAGAAGCTTCTGGACAAGAGATTTCACAAAGAAGCTGCCCTCTAACCTGCACCCGAAAGGGCTTGTGACAGGCACTTCAAACAAGCTCAACAGCCATAAAAAGAAAATCCTGCATTTGAGAAGAAAAAAAAAAAAAAAAAAAAAAAAAGACAAGATGGACAGCTACATCTAGGAAATAGTTTTGTGTGGAAAATTCATCTTATCTAAGGCTTTGTATGAAAGTTCCTGTAAATCATGGAGGAGGAAATTTTAAAGTCAGGGATTTTTTAGTTGCTTAACTTAGGCTCTACCATTTTGTGCTGCGGGCTGTTGTGAACCCTATTCCTGTACTAAAATGATCCTTGTAAATTAATAAACCATGAACTTCAGCATCTATGTTCAGATTCCTGTCCTGATTCTGGCAGTTAAAACAAACAGACCAATAYTGAGTGCCTTTGAGTGAACTTAGTTTTCACTGCGTAAGTAAACTGAATGCACAAAAATATGCGGGTTGGTTAGCATCTCCAAAATACACCAAGAGACTAGAATCAAATTAGTTAAGTGATGCAGAAAAGAGGTCAGCAGTCAGCCATTCTTATTTGGATTTACTTTTCTTTCAAGTTTATTTAATCTTTAAAATTCAAAGATCTTACAGAAATTGATAAAATATTATCAAATATTTTAAACTCTCTATAAGGGGATATATTACAATGTTTGTAATAAAAACCTGTACTCACAAAACTGGATTTTGCAGTCTCAACCTTGAAAGTTTAAATGCTTGCTAAATTCTTTTTCTGGAGATTTTATTTCGATATTCCTATTTTCTGGAAAAAGAAAGAACTAATAAAAACTRGTTTTATTTGGCATGTAATCAATCTCATTCATCTCATTGTGTTCAATAAGGTGGAAATGACCACACAAAGTGGTAAAAATCTTTGGTCCTTCTAAGTCATTAGAGTTTTATACTTGTTTTCTTTAAGTTGGAATTTTATCCCCACAGTGTAGGGATCAGTTCATATTAATGATTTAAGATACTGATTTGAATTTGATGAAGTATTATGAAAATACCATATGATTGTATCCTTTATTCAGGTATCATGGCCACACAAATACCGTCTTTGCCTCTCAGCATACTCTTATGTTTGAATATGTTATGAAGACAGACAAATCTATTTCTGTCAACTACACAAGCTTTACAGGAGAAGAGTTCTTTAACACTTCCATTAAAAACTTTCATACCCATTCTGTACACACAAGGAGAGTCAAATGTTAATGAAACTCAAATCTCCTCAGATCAATGGCCTACCTTACCAGGGCCTCTCCAGAAAGAAGTTTCCTGACCCATCTTTTTACCCTTCCTTGGAGGTCTGTAACCATTTCCTATAAATGTTTTAATGCTTATTTAAGCTATGCTATGTGTTTGTCACATTAGCTAACCCACATATGTAATTTTACTCAAAATACTATAGCCTCTAGATCTCCACATCACTTCCCATCCTCTGAATTTTGTCTCTGGTAAATTCTATACTCCAGTAGTTTTATATTAAGCCATGTAATCAAGAGCCCGTCACATTTCTACTTTAAATGTTTACTAGTTTGTTCTGAAGCACTGCTTCATGTTCCTCACTTTTTTGCACAGATTCTTTTCACAAAAGAAAGTGAATTTCCTTTCTATCTGCATTATTCACTTCAGCAATTTTAAAAATTACTTATGCTTTAAAAGTTGGCTACTCTCTCTCCCATCTTTCACTACCTATCCTTTTGCTAAAACAACACATATAAAATGGAATACTTAAATTGCAAGACTACTGCCCTGGTAATTTCTTATACAGATACGGCCTGTCAGTTCTAGATGACTTTGGATCAGCCCCAAGTGAAAGAAAATATTCTGGGTAGTATAATCCCTTATGAAACAATGTGATCTGTATAAAAAATCACTTACTGAATCACCAGCAACTCTTTCCACTCCTAGGAGATCTCCAGTTGAAGTAATGCCTGAATTAGTGCAGAGTGATTTGTGGCTTTCCAGCTGTCATTCATTAATTCTTAGGAAATGCAATATACAATACAACAGTATTGTATTCTGCMCACAGTTGTATTCTGCAATGCCTTAGGAAGAGTGTAATTTGTCTGCTGAATGTTCTTTAAACTTGTTTTCAAACAATAACTCTGGCCTATTATTTTTATGACCCCCCAAATGCATTTCACTCTTGATGAAATGTCGTGTCGGTCACACAGACCCATAAAGGGGGAAGGGAAAGGAATTGTGTCTGAGAAGAGTTTGTTTTATGAAACAGCAGCTGAGTTGAAGACGAGGGGTTTTATTCCAGTGCTCTGCCACTCCTATGTGTTTGGCAGAAAGGAAAGCACAGGCAAGCCTGACAGCAGGGACTAGAAGCGACCTGGGCACTCTGATCCACTGSCTTTAGCACTTCACCACACAGTTGACCTGTAAAAGTTGTCTTGTTTTAGAAGGAATGTTGTTTGGCTATAATTCACTGTTAGCTGCCCTGGTTTTTTGACCAGAGACAAGAGAGGACGTTGTGACGTGCAGATCCTGTTTGAGGATGCAAAAGTCTGGGGACCTTCCTTTAAGTGAGCCAAAGAGCTGCCTGCACAAAGCCAGTCAGAGAGACTGTGTAATGCCTGCTTCATCATGGACTTTTGGCAAAATCTATSACAAGTTCAGCTCAGCCAAAACCACTGCACCTTTAGACATGCACCATAGGAGAGCTTGAGCACAGAGGGAAGTTTTCTGGTGGGTCTCAGGCAGCGCTGGCTTCTCAGAAATCTGAGAAGGTTGCATAGAAATTTCTTTTGAAGTCTTTTGCTCTCTTAAATTTACATGTTAATTATCCTAAACTGCACATTATGCACCTAAGAGGTTTTTTTYCCCCTTTAACTCATATACAGTTGGTTTAAGAACTAAATAAAAATATAGGAACAAGAGGTAAACATGAGACAAAAATCCTAACAAATACTGGAGTTAACAAAGCATAGCCATTGCTCAGTCTTTAGTAGGCACCATGACAGCAATTATTTTAAGGAAGGATTTGAAAAACAATGCTTCAAGTATTTTTATTGCCAACTCCTCCCATGCTCAAGGGTTTTCATGCTTTTAGCTATTGCATCTGCAACTGAAGCTAACTGTGAAATTAGCAATTTATTTATCCCATGGTACATAGACACACACATATTTGCAACAGTAAAAGTGAGTAAGGGTGAATAGTGAATGCTGTGAGTAAAAGCTAGAACATTTTTTACCATATTTTGTCATTCTCTGTTTAATCAAATACCTGCAGATTCCCATATTGAAACTTTCCTTTTTCCTTCTTATAGCTAATACCACTAATACCATTAATACAAATATATCTAAATAACATAATATGAGCTCTGCCAAAATAACAAGTCAGACAAAGGAAAGTTTGACCCTCAAAATGGCTACCTCAATTGAAAGAAAACAGAAGATGTCATTAAGTATAAAATAGAACAATAAAGAACTATATTTGTAATATAGTATATATATTTGTATGTATAAAGAACTTTTTATATAAATTTGTGTATATAAAGAACTATAACTTGTAAACAGCTTTTGATTCTGCAATACTTAGTAAATGTAGGACTTCTTAGGAAGGCATGTGCATATTAAGATACTTCTCAAGATTATATCTTTACAAAATCTACATTAGAACTTGCAGACTGTTTTCTGCATTGTGTCCCATTCTGAAAAATGTATCAACATAAGGTAGAAAAATTTCTTTTTTCTTTGAAAAAAAATGGAAATTTACTCTGCTTATTTAGGCACTGATTTGAAAGCTGTTAAATAAAATATAAAGTTGTTGCTAATCTTACTTGGAAGGTATAACTGATAAACAAAAAAGAATAATGAAGACATATCAACAGTAATAAAATTATCTAGACAATTCTGTGCACATAACTGCCAATATTTTAAATTTATCCATCTGAAATTGAGATGTAATTATGTAGTGTTCCATTTCATATTTAGACACCTCTGTAAAAYAGAAATTTTAGTTTAGTGGAAAACAAAATACAGCTGTTTCTAAGAAAACTGGAATCTGAGATATCAGAAAAAAATTTCCATGAAATGTAATAAACGTAACTGTTTCTTAGTCATTTTGTATGGAATTGAAAGTAATGAATAGATAAGGTTTGACATTTCCTGGCAAAAGCAACAGCAATAATACCAGCCAACAATCGGATGTATGAGCAATACTTTCCTAAAGTTTAGTGAGTGCCTTTTTGCTCTTCTAATGATTTCTGTAAGGGATTTTTTTTTAATTGCATATTGAATTAAAATAAGAATGCTATTATTGTGTACCTAAAATGAGAAAACAAGTTACCTGTATAGCTGTGAGGATATTGGCTAATGCCTGGCCATATGTGTCATGACAGTGAACAGCAAGAGCACTCAGAGGAATTTCTTTCATAACAGCTTCCAACATTTTTTTCATACTTCCAGGAGTCCCCACACCAATTGTATCTCCCAGAGAGATTTCATAACAGCCCATACTGTACAGCCGTTTAGACACCTGATTAGAAACAGAAAAACACCAAGAGATCAAGATCAAAGAGTATAAAATAGGGTCAAGAACATACATCATAAAGGAAATACTTCTGTACAGGTTTTATCAGACACCCTCTATTCATTCTTAAAACTGCCACTGAAGAACATCCCACAGATCTTTATTTTAAAATTATAGTTCTGCTATTTTCTCTACATGGAATAGCAAAACCTGCTTTTTGACTCTCCCACAGAATCCAAATAAGTACAATTTTAACATTAAGAATTAAGTTTCTGTCAAGATCTTTCCTAACATTTTCTTCCCTCTGGAGACATCCCAGCTGTTTGCTTTTCTCCATGTACTTTTCATCTTACAAGCTGTGCAGGGTAAAGACTTGTCCTTTTGTTTGCATATTACATGGAGCCAACTAAAACAATAAACAATTAACAAAAAGCCTGCTTTTTCTTTCTCTTGGCACTTAAAAAATCCAATGAAAAYTGAAATTTCAACATGTCGAAGTCCATAATAATTTTGCAATATCAAGTTTGCTTGCTTTCCATGAAACCAAATATTAATATACTAACAAAGYAAAACTGCAACGTAATTAACATTCTAGTCCTTACATTTTAAAAATTTTCTTAATATCAAACAAAACCATATACAAATAGATCTTATTTATGTAAGTAGATCCCTAAATATTTCTGCAGTTATGTCTCTGAGGAGTTCTTTACATGAGTGAGAACTGAGGTCTGGCTCCATAACTTTTGTATRGAGAGAAACACATTCAGAAGCACAAAATCATGTTTTCACTGAAAATATTGCTTCAGGAATTGAATGCAGGATCTTTCCATCTTATTTTTGTTGGATTCTTTTGGAAAGGTTCCACCTTATTTTCAGCTGCTCAATATGTTTGTCCCCTTTAGGATTCCCCATTGAGTATGAAAGATCCCAAAGACCACTCTACTGGAACAGAATCCCAGTCTAGAAACTAACTGTTCAGAAATGAAAAAATACAACCCTTTTCCAAGACATCTTCAGTCACACTGCAGTCTGCTGTTAAAACAATTCCAGTACTTCATCACTGGGATTGCTGTGAGCATGTCTGAGGAAGCTGACAAAGTGCTGCACCAGCAGTCTCGGAAGCACTGGATTAATATTGCTGTTCACTTAAATCAAAGAACAGCTGAAAAAAACTTCAAATAGTCTGAATCACCCTGTTTAAGACTTGGAAGTGCTATGACTATTGCAAATGTGGTAAAACTGTGCTTTAAAGGCAGTCTCACTGGTTCATATACACATAAATTCAACATGTGTTTTAAGAAAGGGATATTCACCAGAATGCAAATGGGATTAATCTCACAGCATATTTTAATATCATCAACATGAWACATGGCAGGCATTTTAACTAGACTACTGTTGTAAGAAAAAAGAAAAAAAAGGATAATCTGCAGCTAGTGGCGGATTACATCCAGTTAAACTCCAAACCTTACTTTTTCTTTATGATCAGTGCAGAGAACATTACTGCATTTTCCAACCCCATTCTTTTTAATTCATGATTCAAAGCTTTTCTAGATGAGCATTTTAATCACAACTTGGACTATATAAACTGCAAGAAATCATATTGCATTCACTTCTTTTTCATACTTAGTCCCTASGTCTTTCAGCTTCCTGAATACAATGTTCTGAAAGATGAGAGAAGATKAAACTGTTAACAAGCTGAGCATCACTGTTAACTTGTCATGCTGTAACCTTAAAGTGATGCTCAAAAAGAGATCTATATTTAATTTCAGGAAGAATAAACATGCTTGGAAGCTGATGGGAGTTTTTGGTACTGAATTTTCTGTTCTACAATAGTAGAAGGCAGCCTATTAGTTATATTTTTGTAAGTTTTCAATGTGGATTTTTGGGATGAGGGTGTGARGAGAACACACTGTTTTTAAAATGTAATCAGGATGCGATTATGAGCTTTCAGCTTTGGTGATTGAACAGGGTTGTGTTCTGCACCACTGAGCAGTTTTACTATGCATGAGTCTTGTGCTACTGCCGTTGGGAATGGTGCCCTGACACCAAGCATTGATCAAAACGGGAATTGGTGACCCAGCACTGCAACCCCTTAGGCATGTGAACAGTCCTACTCCTGGAAATAATATATAAAAATATATATATATATATATATATAAAATACAAAATATCATAATTGAGTTAGAAATTATTTTAAGCAACGAAAATATTTTTTTAAGCAAGACCTGCAGTTCTTGTGCTGTAAGGGAAAGTTCAATGATCCAAGAATATTCAAACAGGAGCAGGTAAATTTTCTGTAGTTTGATCAGAATTTGTCCTGGAAAATCTCTAAGTGAATCTGCAGCTTTAGGTTAAAAGAAAGCTAAGGAGGGAACTAGGCAGGCAGAAAGACAAAAACAGCCAAGCATATGACAGGAAAATAATGAATTACACAACTGCCTTGAAGGATRTTATACAGTGTTTCCAACAACTTTCAAGCTTTATTTGCCTAAAGTTGAATTTTACAATCCACAAAATGGTAAGTGCTTAAGCAGTCACAGTCAAGAGAGTCAAAATGCTCCCAGTCCAAAATGATGATGACCAGAGCAATAGCTCTCTGAAGAGTTTACCAATTCAGCCAGTAGTTTTGATAATTCTGATTCTGTGCATGTGTTTGCATAAAACCCATCAGATGCTTCTATATATATATCAGTGTTTGCTGAATCAGGGATAGAAATAATAAATTTAATGAAATATCTTTTATTCATAAACCTATACACATTATTGTAAAGGTATGCAAGTAGACACTTATTAGGATGAAGATAGAAAACAAAATTGCTGTTTGAGTAAAAATTTGCAGGTCTGGAACATTAAATAGCAATCCCACTGGCAAACTGAGAAGGAGCTCTTCTGTGCAAGGAGAGTAGTTAACAAACAAGCAACTTGTGGAAAGAATCCTGTTGAGGAACATAGTAAGCAGTATGTCAGCACTGCTCTAACTAAAGCTGTGTCACTTSTAACCCTCACTTCATATTAAAACAAATAAATTCAGAAATATTGAGTACCTTTCAAATTAGCTATTTTTTTTTTTTAAGGAGTGTGAGTATATGTGGCAGCTGTGGGAGAAGTCCTATCACAAATTCCATCTGGAATGTATACTAGAAGAAGATGCAGGAGAACAGGATCTGAAAACCACCCACACAGAACATAATATAGCAGAGAAATGTTGAMTAACTGCTTGTGCTACAAATCAAAAAATAATGGTTCGGATATTCTGCTAGATCAACAAAATAGGTGATTAAGTGTAACAGAGATGGCAATCTATCTCTAGGTGGAAGGCCAGCACTTTCTGCCTAAAGCCTGTTGGAATTTTCACTCCACTTTCTTTTTTACGGTCCATTTAAGCTCTGATGATCTCTTTGTCTTTATGCAAAATTTWACACTTGTGTTTCAGTCTGGAAAAAAAAGGCTGGACTAAGACATCCTCTTCCTTATCCTTTACTCTAAATGGGTAAAGGAAGCAGGGAGGGGAAGGTGCAACTTATTCCATCAAGGGGGTAGATCAGTTTAAGAAATCACACTGAGGGTGAGTTTTGGTTCATGTGTCRAACACATGACAGTCACCAGAAGCACAATGACAACACAGTATCCTTATTCCAGCATAAAATGGATTTAAAAGCAAGAAGTTGTGCTGGAAACCCTKTTATGCACCATAGTCCACTGATGTATGTGCTTGAATCTATTTCCCTAASCATTTTCTTACCTGCTTGCTGGAGGAAACAGTACACAATATTTTTTTGCATGAGTGGTAACAATCTAAATAGGCTATTAGTCTCACATTTGACTTCTCACATATGGTTAAGGGAGGTTATACACAAAGTTTTAGCATTAGCTATGTTTTTTGGTTGTTTTCCTTATATTTTATTAATTAAAGATATTTTTATGATTAAGCAGCGGAAATTACTTATAGACATTTTAAAATGTAGTTTTGATTCATTAAAAAAACAAGCCAGAAGTTCGCTCTTACTTCTGCCACTTTATCTGGTGCAATGTTTCCTTCATATGGGCATCCCAAGGCACAGGACACATACCTATAATTAAAAGAAAAAAAATGGTCTGTTTTTTTAAAATATATATATACGTAATCTATATAATATGTATTCATCCATATTACATCAAAAAATAGGTTAAATGTAACACTGAATGTTTAAACCAGTCAATGTAGAATAAACATTTGAATGAAAAGTTAAAATTACATCAGATGAAAATAGCAGGTTTATCCATTTTCCTTTTAAATCACAGAACAGCAATTTATAGTTTTATTTATGTTCAATACAAGTCAYGAGTTGTAAAGGACTGGCAATGCAGCCAAGTTAACAATTTTGTAGGAGATTGTTTTTCTTGATATTTCCTTCTGAAGTTACAAGAGCCAGCTCAAAMCTTGCCTTGCCTTCAAGAGGTATTCAGAGGAACGTATCACTTTCTTCCTTGTACTACCTACCCAGACCGTAGTGAGCAACACGAGGACACAGACAACTTCTGACAACCCCACCACCTCATAAGAACTGTGAATGAGGGAGCTTTCACCCTCTGTCTCTGTACCGGCATYTCTGTCCCAGTGCCCCAAAAGAATTACAGCTCCACTGCAAAATGTAATTTAGGTGTGCCTTGAGACAAGAAGAAATCAAGAAACCAAACTGTGTCCCTCAGCAGCTATTGGCTCCACAAACTACAAAAACTGAAAGCCACAATCAAGATTCCATTTTTCAGCCCTAAAGCTCTATTAGCATAGAATTCCATTTAAATTCCCTCATTTTAATGATAATTAAGAGYCATGAAATTCTAATGAAACTTCTAATTGTTTATCTTAAATTGATTAGGAATATGATTAAACTAACCAGAAACATCCCGTGAAAATCAAAAGTGTGACTGCAAAAGGATTTACAACAGATTCAGAGGCCTGCAGAGCCCCAGTCCCAGTGGGAGGTTGCTCAACTGCTTAATAGGAGAACAAGAGCCTTCATCGATCTCCCATCATTCCCTTTCGCTCAACACTGAAGGATATAATGTAAAATTATACACTGTATAATGCAAAAGGGATTGAACAGATGCCAGTTTGTATGTAGTCAAGGTCCATGGGGTAAAGGATGTATTGTTTCTTTGCAGTTGAAGGAGAAACTGATTGATAGAATGTGAAATTAGGATCAGTAACAGGCAAAAACAAATTGCAAAGAAAAGGTCTATATTTTAATACATAGAGTATATTCCAAAACTTATTTGAAGGTATGGTGCTGGCTCACTAGAAGTAACAGTAAGAATGAATCAAACCTTAAATCTAAAAAGAGCTTGATTAGGTCTGACAAAGAAATGGAAATGAATTTTGTTTCTACAAAAGTGGTTGGGTCCATTACATCCTGCTCATAATTTTAATCCAGATGCCTACTAGGCATGATTTCAATTACCTACATGTCATTATGAAAAACAGGTTTTTGAAACTTTGCCATAGAATTCATTAAATATCAGCCCCAACTTAGATGTCATTGTTTAAATTTCAGAATTCTGAGTTTTCATATCTACATTAAAGATTAAAAAGTAGCTACTGTTAACAGTTAAACTGTCCTGACTTTCTGTGACACATAACTCAAAAGCAATTCAGGATAATTTCCTAAATTTTTTTTATGCATACACAGTTTTTCAAATGAAACTAAGCATGAAGAATTTCAGACCCAAAGGATTGCTTTTTACATAATATTACAGTGCCTAGAGCTAGTCAATGCATACACTTACTGAAATAATTTTCAGTATCAGCCACAGCACTTTTTATGAAGTGATTAAAAACAGTACTACATACTAAGTAAATGCAAAACATACAGCACGTAAGTGCTTTACTCACTTAATGTTCCCTTTATTTACATATCTTTACAGGTTCTTAATGGCTACATATGTCAGATCAAGAAGACGTGCATTTGGTAGTGATAATGTGGCATGAATGACATCTGGAAAGGGGTAGGGCAAATAAAAGTAAAGGCAGGCCAGAAGGTATCTAGAGAACAACAGAATACTCCCTGTGGTTCGCACCAGTGAGCAGAAACTTGCCTGAGCTCACATAATTCAGCTGGGCCTGCTGGGGTATGAAAGTATGTGGTGACCTGAGGAATCTGCCTACTACAATACACAAATCTGTTTGAGATTATGAACTCTCTGCATAYTTACACCATTGCAACTAGAATGACATTTTAAACAAGGAAAATATGGTAGATATAATCTATCTGGGCATTTGATATTTGATATTAAACCGGAGAAAATAGGGATTAAGAAAGAATTTGACAGGAAAAGGACTTCCTACCAGAGAGACAATGAAGTCCTGTGGAGAATGAAAGAACAAGTTTTCAGTAGAGTTCATCAGGAATGAGCTTGGAAGAATTTTATGTAATATTTTTACTTCATGAGTTGGAATAAAAACTAGAGATGTGGTGGTGATAACATTAAATTACTTGGTACTATCAATATGAAAAAAAGAAAAAAAGAAGCACTGAGATTCCATGAAGAATGGRTGGACAGGAGCATTAGAAAAAGGACTCAGTTGATGGCAATGGCAAAGAGAAATTCTTAAAATGCAGGTATAAAAAAGTAAAGTGCATTCCAGACATATATCAGGATTAGCATTTTTAAGAGGACATAAAACAGARGACAGAATCACAGAATAAACTGAGCCGGAAGGGACTCAGAAGGATCACTGAGTCCACCTCTYGGCCCCTGCACAGCACCATCCCCAAGAATCACACCATGTGCCTGACAGCATTGTCCAAATGCTTTTTGAACTCTCAGGCTTGGTGCTGTGACAGCCTGGGGAGCCTGTTCCAGTGCCCAGCCACCCTCTGGGTGAAGAACATTTTCCTGATATCCAACCCAAACCTCCCCTGGCACAATTTCAGGCCATTCCCTTGGGTCCTGTCCCTGGTCACCAGAGAGAAGAGATCAGTGCTTGCCCCTCCTCTTCCCCTCACAAGCTGTAACTGCACTGAGTTCTCCACTCAGTCTCCTCTGCTCCAGGCTGAACAGATCAAGTGACCCCCAGCCACTTCTCATTCAGCTTCCCTCAAGGCCTTTCACCATCTTTGTTGCCCTCCACTGGATGCTCTCTAATGGTTTAATATCTTTCTTATATTGTAGTACTCAAAACTGCACACAATATTCAAGGTGAGGCTGCCCCAGTGCAGAGCAGAGTGGGACAATCCCCCACCTTGCCCAGCATCTGGTTCCCCACTCTGTCTGTACATCCAGAGTTGCCCCATCTGAGGTGCAGAATCCAGCACTTTCCCTTGTTGAACTTCATACAGTTGGGGATCACCCTGCTCTCTGATTTGTCAGTGTCTCTCTGCAGGGCCTCCCTGCTTTTGATGGAGTTGACAGCTCCTCACAGTTTTGTATCATTTGCAAACTTGCTTAGTATCCCTTCCAGTCCTGTGTCSAAGTCATTTRTGAAGACGTTGAAGAGCATGGCACCTAAGATGAAGCCATGTGGAATTCCTTTTGGAAAGGTCTTRCTATATCCTTATAGGAAATAAGAGATAAAATTTGAGTCATTCATACAGCTGGAACACACATAGGCAAGCGYTGAGTACTGCTAGTGGGGTACAGAGAGCCTAGTGTGTGAAAGGAGAAAACATACATGTCTGTGTGAAAGAGGAAAAATAATCATGTGTCTTGTCTGAGTAGTTGCCAGGATATCTAGAATTAGGGCAGTGCTGGTCTGAGTAGTTGCCAGGATATCTAGAATTAGGGCAGTGCTGAGTGGGATGCTTTGTAATTGCACTTGCGTGATTCCAAATCACTAAGTGGAAGTGTGAGGAAATAGGTTTCAATACAAAGGTAATCTGTTATCTACATATAAATTTGGCTGTTACATTTTCGTTTTATTTGTTGGTATGAAATAACCCATAAGGCATTAACATCACAAGAGTCGATCATTAAAATCACAACCAAAGCAGAGCCCCAAGACCTCCCCTCACATGCCTCCAAAATGGGAGACAACTTTGAAGAACATGCTGCGGAACTGCTTGGAAAGAAGAAAATTACCAAGACACAGCCACAGAGAGCAACAGAAGATACAAGTTTAAAGAAGAGTCTGGTCAACTGCAGCAAACGCTACTGACAAATCAAGAAGAATGAGGATAGACTACTGTTTCCGAGATCTTGTCATCAGGGAGTTTGGTGAGAGCTGTAGCAGTTGCAGGCAAGGAACAGAAGCCAAAGTGTAGGAGTTCTAGGAGGSAATCACAAAAGAGGGTCTCCAGACAGTAATTATAAACAGCGCCTTCAATGAGCTTAGGAATGAAGAAGAGATAGGCGATGAGATATGATATGAAGAACCAAGTAGGGTCAAAACTGCAATTTTTAAGAGGCAAATGCTTGCTTGTATTGCAAGTGGAAAAGAGCCAGAGAGCAGTGAGAGGTTAAGAAAGAKAATAAGGGAGGGAAGAAATAAGAGGAAGAACAGAACATGGGGTCACTGGGGCAAGTGGAGAGGGTACAGATGGAAAGTAGACAAGAAACTTCTGCTGCTCTGACAGTGGAGGAGAAAGGACAGAAGGAAGAGGATATGGTATCTATTTTTCTTAGGAGAAAAAGTAAGATCCTATGTGAAGAAAAKCAGCAGAGGAAAGAGAGGAGTTTGAGCAATAAATTACAGAGGCAACTGGGATTTAATTTGTGAATTCAATTAAGTTGGAGAATACAGCTGTTTTCTAAAAAGATAGCAGGACTGAAAGAAAAAAAATACACCATAATGAAAAAGAGTGTCCTGGTCTCAGAATATTCACCAGAGACACTCRATAGTATGAGAGCAGAAGCAAATATCTGGGAGTTCACAAAGCAGAGTCTGCAATGGAAGTGTTTAATTCTAAGTATGTGCTTAAATCTCTGCTGAATCAATGCCAGATACAGCTTAACTACATCTTCAGCATGCAATCAAGAAAACAGCCCATGAAGCCACAGATGGAAAGAAAGACTCACMAGTAAACATATCCATACAGCTGCTTTAGGAACACACAGGTATATACTGTTTTGCTCACTCRGGTTCTGGGAAATCAGAATTTCTATGTTTAAGAAAAAGTGATAAAAATAAGTTTTCTACTTTTTTCACCTGACAGAGTTTGTCGAGTCTCTTGTCTGTCTACAGATTTCACTGCAGATGAGTATCATTCAGTTTTCTACTAAATTGTTTCCTATGCATGTAAAACAAACAAAAAAACCCMAACAGTTTTACTGTGCAATATTTTGTAGAAAAATGYTGAACAGCCTCTGGGAATAGGGAGGCAGAAGGAAGAGAAAGAGAGTTTTCAATTTTTTCCAGTATGCTAAAACCAAATTTCAATGTTCCACAAATGGTATAGACAGTACAAGGTCCCTGTGATCAGGTCACTAGGAATGGTGATAATCACATCAACCCAATGCCTGTGAAGTGAAGGACATAAAACCAAAAACCGGGGAAATGAGCAAACTTTTCTTAACCAAAGACTGTTAAAAGGAAAGAAGAAACTGAACTSCATGTTGTAATCAGCCCTTTGTCAAGTTGTTTTCTGCAGGAGTCCCAGAGCCAGATCCACAGCTGCTACCACAGCTGGAAGCATGGAGCCTCCTGAGAAGCCAGTTGAAGACTCAGATGCTGCTGTTTCCTGTTTATTATTACAGYGTAAGTTTGCATATAATTTACCATGTTCACTGCAGATGTATTTATTTTTATTGGATGTTTGTGCTAAAATGAACATGCCTGTTATTTGGTGAATTCATAATATTAAGGTTGATCTATTCCGTCTCTTTGCAAAGAAAACCATTTGTTAAAAACAGGCAATCTTTACTGTAGAGAGAGAGAAAACACAAAGTGAAGAGAGAAAGGGAATTCTTCCAAAAACAGAATCTCCAAGCCAAGTCTAAAATGTGCAAATAAGGCCAAGATCTTTTTTCCACATTTGATTTAAAAAAACCCAAAAAAATGACCAAACCATAAAACAATCTCTCCATGCATTTAGTGATGTGTTACAGGTAACATATATACTATTCTCAGTGAATCTATTTTTAGAATGCCACAGAATACACTGTTAAATTGTGAACTATGTTCTACAAAAGAACAACTTCTCTAAAAACATTACCAAACTGTTACAAAAATGAATGAACCTAACCATTTAACTTTCAATAACTCTCAAGTTATCCATGGAGCAATCAGTAACATACTAGCAAACACTTCATGTTCTTTACCTTACAATTTCATACTATCATTTCATATCTGATTTACGCTACCCTTTCACAAGACATGGGGATCACTTTTACTTTCCACAGGGATACATCTGATATTTTT